>NC_138735.1:29617615-29695115 GCF_965113295.1 Leuciscus leuciscus
AAAAATGTGATGATGTCCGACTCGTTTTATGAAGAAGTTTTCAAAAAGCATTAGACATATGAGCCACTATTCTGCTTCATAAGTACCATGTTAACAATGACATGACGTGGTTTAATGTACCTAAACAATGATTACCAAATTTCTCTCTCATATTGCTCCTCATAACCACTGAAAACGGTCAAAAAATCAAACCAAAAGTCAAATTATTATGGACGTTATCTGACATTAAGCGTTTCTGCTTCACATTTTCAACAGGGCAGCGGAGCGGCTGTGGGTTGACTCCCCACGGGTCTCATGGGCTTTATATAAGTCCTTAACGTGAAAAAGCTTTACGTGGTTTAAAGGAACACTCCACCGTTTGTTGAAATAGGGCTTATTCACCTTCTTTCCTACATTTAGATAGGTGGGCAAATGCATTTTTGTCTCAGTGCATGCATTGTTTTAGTTTGACAGGGTCGGCGCTAGCTTAGCTTAGCATAATGAATGGAATCCTTTGTTGCCAGCTAGCATGTCCTGAGTAAAAGTGATATAAAAAAATAAAAAAACCCACCTAATTACTTCTTGTGGCCTGCGTATTCACAACAAGTACAAATAGCGATGCAGATTAACACTAGACGATTTCCTATGCAGATATTGACTTGGGACTATATTAGGGGGAAGCACGGGCGAAGCACTGCTACTTGGGCGCAGAGATATCACACCCAAGTAGCAGTGCTTCGCCTGTGCTTCCCCCTAATATAGTCCTTAATATACAAGTCAATATCTGCCTAGGAAATCGCCTAGTGTTAATCTGCATCACTATTTGTACTTGTTGTGAATACGCAGGCCACAAGAAGTAATTAGGTGGGTTTTTAAAAATTTTTATATCACTTTTACTCAGGACATGCTAGCTGGCAACAAAGGATTCCATTCATTGTGCTAAGCTAAGCTAGCGCCGACCCTGTCAAACTAAAACAATGCATGCACTGAGACAAAAATGCATTTGCCCACCTATCTAAATGTAGGAAAGAAAGTGAATAAGCCCTATTTCAAAAAACGGTGGAGTGTTCCTTTAATGTACCAAAACAACGATCACCAAATTTTCTCTCTCATATTGCTCCTCATAACCACTGAAAACTGCCAAAAAATCTAACCCAAAGTCCAATTATTATGGACATTATCTGACATTAAGCGTTTCTGCTTCATTGAGGCTTGTAGGAAAAAGCTTAACGGTTTAATGTAGGCGACCTAAACAACGATCAGTGATCACCAAATTTCTGGTTAGATTTTTTGACAGTTTTAAGTGGTTATGATGAGCAATAATATGCATAATAATATGTACATGAGTAATAATATGTAACACTTAATACCAAAAAAGTGGTGGGTACAAAATGACTCATGACGAAATCTGGTGGGTACGCGGTCACCGTCCCCACCGAAATCGACGCCTATGACTGTATATATGAACATCTTTAGCTATATCACCCAGCCCTACCAGTTGGCCCACCAAGCTGGTTAGAGCAGGTAGAACAATTACCATGGTCCAAATCAGATTAAATGAGATATTAAATGAGATATGAGATATACTCACAGGAAGAGTGAAGCTGCTGTCAGTGAGATCAGACTGATCGTCAGCATCGATCCTCTCTAGAGCCTTTAACAAACACTTCTGCTGCCTGAGAGACAGATGGAGGGTGCAAAGCAAAAAAAATATATATTTTTAACATTTAGTTGCATTCTGCTGTTATTAGCTAAATAATGGTGTAACACAGTTTTTTTGTTGTATTTATTGTTCAAATGTTTGGAGTCAGTAAGATTTCTTCTTTTTTTTATTTATAAAATTGATCAAAAGTGTCAGTAAAGACATTTATAAGGTTACAAAAGATTTTCATTTCAAATAAAAGCTGTACTTGTTTCTTGAGCATCAAATCCTCATATTAGAATGATTTCTGAAGGATCATGTGACCCTGAAGACTGGAGTAATGATGCTGAAAATTCAGCTTTGATCACAGGAATAAATTACATTTCACTATATACTCACATAGAAAAACAGTTATTTTATATCGTAATAATATTTCACTTTATTACTGTTTTTACTGTATTTTTGATCAAATAAATGCAGCTTTGGTGAACAGAAGAGGCTTCTTTCAAAACATTACAAATCTTACCAACTCAAACTTTTGAACGGAAGTATATATATATATATATATATATATATATATATATATATATATTTAATGCTGTCAGTCACACATATTGAGATGCCAGATAAACACAGCTCTGGCTATTTTTAATTACGCCAACAGATATTGCCCCCCCTAAATAGTTTTAAATTAGTAATATAGCAGCTTTTTGGTACTTCAAGTAACTAAACTAACTGAAATCTAGTTTCACAATACTGATGTCTGTTATGCATGCTTGAGGAATCATGTATACCTGGGTTCCATGAGAGCGATTCTCCGCATAGCTCTGTTAACCCGATACTGATCGTCATCATCATCTTCCTCCTCCTCCTTAAAAATATGCATATGACAGGCATCTTAATTAGGCTATATGATCTATCATTAGCATATGAACATGACAAGGCATTGTAGAGTTGTGTGCTGTGAGTGAAGCTGCACCGGTGTGTGTTGGGCCGTCCTCCTGTCCTGTCCTCTCTGCCGGTGTGTTTGCAGAGGTGTGTTTTCTCTCTGCAGGGCCTGAAACACACCGACAGCCGTCTCGTCTGAATCTCTCTGCTCCTGCACCTTACGAGCCGCAGACAGGGGGCGCTCCACACGACTGCACGACCCTACAGGACAGCAAATCATATTCTGTGCATTGATTCCAGAAGTTACGCATCAACATGCTATTAAACTAATGCTGCAATACTTTAATAAAGGGCTGACCAATATGGGGGAAAAATTTATTAGAAAAAAAAAAAGAGCTCCAGGTTTCCAATTTGATCAATATTACTATAATATAATATAATTGCTAAATAAAAAATATTTAACAAAATAAGAAATATTACTTTTGAAATATTTAACTGTAAAGAAAAATATTTCAATATTTATGACAAATAAAATAATAATACAAAACAATACTAAAATGTATTGCTGTCTTAATGTCCCTTCTTTAATAAACCCTAAACACACATAAATATTTGATAACATAGTACATTTGAATTATATTGAACTATTTTTATTAATAATTTGTGTGACTGAATGAATTGTATTTAATCTAAATCTCTCTGACTTCATCTGCAATCTGTTGGCCCACACCGTATATCCATATTTCACTTTAATTTGTTAATGTTTGCAAGCATACACTGATGAGTAAGTGTGAGTGGCGCTTACGTGACATGGCCTGTCTACTTTCACTCGCTCTCTCGCTCTGTCTCCTCACGGTCACTGGGTTGGTAGGGATGTACGGCTCCACGTTGTCCTTTCTTTTAGCTGAGAGAGAGTGTTCGATCTTCCGTCCTCCTGCACACAAACACTCAGTGAAAATATGGACTATTTGCACTGGGTTTGCAACTTCATTTTGATGGTTTGTTTACTTGAAGAGAGGTTAGACTCAAGGAATCAAGAACAAAACTAGGGTCGCATTTTTGGGGGAAAAAAAGAAAAAATGTTGGGGGGGGGGGGGGGGGGGTAATTGTTGCAATTTAAAAAAAAAATTAAGAGCTCCAGGTTTGCTGTGCTTTTTTGTATGGCTTTGCATTTGGCCAAAATGTTGTGTTTATATATCAATATAATTAAATAATAATAATAATTGTTTTATGATTATGATTATAAAATTTAATTATCAAACAAAACAAGAAATATTACTGTTGTAATAACGCTATTTCACTGTAAAAAAACAAACAAACAGTTTAAGAAAAATAACACTTTTCTGTCAGAAATCATCACCTTGTGAGGAGGGGCCAAATTCCAGCATGATGAGGTCACCATGTCCGAGCTGCTTGTTGATTGGCTGGCTTGTGTGTTGGACGGGAAGTGTGAGGTCAGGGAGGCTTTCGCTGCTCTCCTCTCTCTCGATCTGCTCTTCTATCCATTCCTCCTCCGACTCCTCTCCGGCCGAGTCTCGAGTGCTGCGCCTGACGCTCACCTCCAGACTGCGACGCAGGGCCTGAAACACACAAACACTGGTCAAGCATTGTGTATGCAGACAAACAACAGCACAAACAAACTATATCAGTGATGACAGAACATTCAAAGGCTTGAGTGTGTGACACCCGCTCCTGACCTTGACCTGGTCAGGATTCAGAAGAACTCTGTCGACAGGCTCCGGCTCACTGCGTGACCTCTGACCGAGTGAATGAGACACTTTCCTGCTTTCATGAGCAGACTGAGAGACAAACACAAAGTCAATACAACAACAACAACTTTAAAATGCTTTTACAAATGGAAAAATGTTCAGAATGGCATAGGACCTGAGATTTTTGAAAGAACTGTGCTGTGTGTATATTTTCTTTATGCGTGGAATACCTGGATAACACACTACTTTTGGCCAAATGTACCAGGACACATTGTATCAATGCAATGCGCTAGTGACAGTATTTGTTTAAATGCTCATTATTGGTTGATTACAAATGCAAAATTACCATATTTATGAAGCTGTGTGACAGAATTACCACAATTACTACATACAGTAGCAGCCAAAGGTGATGAAAAAATGGATATTTGTTTTTAATTACTCTACAAGTTCGATGAAACTATAAAAATATAAATATATAAATATATATATATACACTACCGTTCAAAAGTTTGGGGTCAGTATGATTTTTAATGTTTTTAAAAGATGTATCTTCTGGTCACCAAGGCTGCATTTATTTGATTAAAAATACAAACAAAAACAGTAATATTGTGAAATATTATTCCAATTTAAATCAGCTGTTTTCTATTTTAATATATTTTCAACTGTAATTTATTCCTGTGATCAAAGCTGTATTTTCAGCATCATTACTCCAGTCTTCAGTGTCACATGATCCTTCAGAAATCATTCTAATATGATGATTTGATGCTCAAGAAACATTTATGATTGTTATCAATGTTGAAAACAGTTATTTACATTTTTATTTCATGATGCTATGATGAATAGAAAGTCCAAAAGAACAGCATTTATCTGAAGTCTAAAGCTTTTGTAACATTAAACACTACCGTTCAAAAGTTTGGGGTCAGTAAGAATTTTAATTTTATTTTTGGGGGAAAGAAATAAAATAAATCAATACTTTTATTCATCAAGGATGAGTTAAACTGATCAAAAGTTACAGTAAAGACATTTATAATGTTAGAAAATATTCTATTTTAAATAAATGCTGTTCTTTTGAACTTTCTATTCATCAAAGAATTTTGAAAAAAAAATGTACACGACTGTTTTCAACATTGATAATAATAATGAATGTTTCTTGAGCATCAAATCATCATATTAGAATGATTTCTGAAGGATCATGTGACACTGAAGACTGGAGTAATGATGCTGAAAATTCAGCTTTGATCACAGGAATAAATTACAGTTTAAAATATATTAAAATAGAAAACAGTCATTTTAAATTTTCATAATATTTCACAATATTACTGTTTTTTTTTATTGTTTTTTATCAAATAAATGCAGCCTTGGTGAGCAGAAGATACTTATTTTAAAAACATTAAAAATCTTACTGACCCCAAACTTTTGAACGGTAGTGTATATATATATATATATATATATATATATATATATATGTATGTATTTACTTTTACGTTTAACAAATTTGTAATAATATTATAATTAAGGGTAAAGATGTCAATTTTCCAAGGCCGGACACTATGAGTTATTCCTGTTTTTGAATTAATAAACAACTATTCACATCAATAATGACAGCAAAATAGTTGACTACATTAATTCACCTCAAAATATTGAAGAAAATCCTATTTTAGTTGTTTAAGGTCAGGTGGAGCTTAGAAGTTGTAATTATGTAATTATGGATGCAACATGAAAAATGGAATATTCACACACACACACACCTCCATATCCACGCTCTCGTCCGGCTCAAAGTCATCGGAGTATCTGT
Source organism: Leuciscus leuciscus (assembly GCF_965113295.1). NCBI lineage: Eukaryota > Metazoa > Chordata > Actinopteri > Cypriniformes > Leuciscidae > Leuciscus > Leuciscus leuciscus. The sequence goes on from NC_138735.1 coordinate 29,623,629, forward strand.
GCTCCGGTGAAATCTTCTCTTTCCTTCCTTTCTCAGTGCAGATGTAGACAGATTCCTACAGTAATGATGCATACAGTTCAAATGCAGTGCCAGAAAGGAGACGGAAAAAAGCAAATCTAGTGTTTGGACAGTGTTTGAGTTAGTCAGGGCATTACCTGCACCCATCGGCGTCTCTGTGTTTTCTCCGGTGCCGTGTGGCTTCTCTGTGTCTGTCGGTCTAGTTCACGCTCCTCTGCACTCGCTCTGGAGGAATCTGTGTGAACACAGACACGTTCTCTCATCCGGCAGGTCACAGGAAGCCTGCGCTCATCCGTCAGTGTGTGGTGTGTGTGTGTGTACCTGCGGTGTGTGTGTTTCTCTGTGCTTCTGAAGGCTGTGTGGTTCTCCTGCTGGATCTGCTGTGAGCCGCATTAGCAGTGTTGATGTGAGCGCCGTTGATGTACAGATTGAAGCCCTGCTCTAGAATCTCCAGCTCCTCCTGACGGGGATCTTTCCTCTGAAGTCTCCTCAACGCCCTGAGGGAGAACATTAAACATGACACCAGCCGATCGGCACACGTCTACTGAGTGGAAGAAAGATGCGGGTGGAAAGGCAGGGAAATAGGGGTTCTTGAACAATGACATTGTAGACATTGTTTCTAACTAGTCAGGTCTGATGGGTCTGACAAATTATTCTATTTGAACTCTTCACTCTGTGTTCATTTAAGTTTATTCAGGAAATTCACACTTCATTTAACCCGCTGACCACCTAGTCTCACTGTCCCTATTGGATCAGCAATAAATCTTACATTTCTTACATGTCACATAAACTTAAACATGTTTTTCTGTGACATATGATTGTGTTCTGTAAGTTTTTTAAATTGTAAAAAGTTTGGGCTTGATATTATTGTCTTAAATGTTTTTGAAATAAGTATTTTATGTTCACGAAGGCTGCATTTATTTGATAAAAAAACAGTACAATTAACAGTAATATCGTGAAATATTACTACAACTGTTTTCTATGTGAATATATAGTAAAGTGTAGTTTATTCCTGTGATCAAAGCTGAATTTTCAGCATCATTACTCCAGTCTTCAGTGTCACATGATCCTTCACAAATCATTCTAATATGATGATTTGCTGCTCAAGAATATTTCTTATTATTATTATTATTATTAATGTTGAAAACAGTTGTGCTGCTTCATATTTTTGTGGAAACTGTGATACATTTATTTTTTCAGGATTCTTTGGTGAATAGAAAGTTCAAAAGAACAGCATAGTAAAATTATAAATGTCTTTATTGCCATCAATTTTTTACATCCTTATTGAATAAAACCATACATTTTCTTTAAAAAAAATCTTACTGACCAGTTTTTCCAGCAAAAGACTTTATGAATATATTGCCGTTTTGGCGTTTCCTGTATAATTAAAACAACCGTATAAATCACAGCTATTACAAATTTTCTAGGTAAAAAACCCTTAACATTTGAGAGAGAATAATAATTAAATCATTTTAAAATAAACATTAAATAATGCATCTAAAATGATACATTTAAATGTAAACTTAGAGATAAAATTAAACATTTAAATGTATAACTTTTGGTGTTGGAACAAGTGAAAATGTCAGCAGATAAAGAAGAAATCTGAATAACTGGACAAACTAGACCTTATAACAAAACCTTATTGTTGAACCCTGCCTTATGTTTTTAGTAGGTTTAATATTAGGGAACAATAATAGTAATGAATCTAATAGTATTAGACTTAAATGAAATATACATTTTTAGCATGCAGATTGAGATGTGAATCATTGTGTCTCTCTGAATCATGTGTTCTGAAGAAAGGAAAGATATTGTTTGGCAGTTTGATATGTACCAGCAGCCGAGATGAAAGACTACACGTCATTTAACGTTACAAATGTCCACGGCCAGTTAGAATTTCACTCTAGCAGGTTTTCAGCCAATCAGAGCAGCTCATTAGCGCGTCCAATCACGTGGAACGTCACATGGCTGAGCGGCGTCTGCGTGTGACTCGTAACTGAAGCCATATCGCTCACACAGTTAACCTGTTTTTGTGTTATCTGACCTGTGTTTGTACATTTGTGTTCGAGTGTGTCATCAAACCTGTTTTTGTGCTGAAGGTCGATTAAATATTCATCCAGCTTCTCCTCAGCGCAGGACAGTTTTCCTGCCCGGCTCCTCTTGAGCTCCTGCACACGACACAAACTCTCAGTCAGATATGAGCATGATCAATATATGACAACACTAGATGATCAAAACGCTGGTGCACAGACAGAGAGAGACAGGTGTGACGGAGAGAAGAGAGTTCGGATGGGAATCATCCTGCTTTCTGCTTTCATTTAACCATTATTTTAATTTCACTGCAAAAAAATGTTTTCTATTGTCTTGTTTTCTATTACAAATATCTCAACATTCTTAAATCAAGATACATTTACTTGAGATGCCAAATGACTTACGATATTGAGTTTTTGCCTAAAATAAGAAAAGAAAAATCTGCTAAAATTAATTCAAAGGGAAAACTATTATTGGCAGATGTTTTTTTCTTGTTTTAAGCATAAATTCACTCACTTTTGATACATTTTTCAGAAAACAAGACTTAACATCTTAAGTTTTTTCTTCTTGAAGTAGTTGTATCTTGATGCAAGAAATTTTCAATATTTGTAATGGAAAACAAGACAAAACGACTAAGAAAATAATTTTTGCAGCGTTTGAGGAAGCAAACCCCCAACCATATGCTAAACAAAACATTAACATATTACAATATCCATGACTACACGCTGCAGTTATGAATTTATGAATTATGAATCAGCCTCAGAGACTTATTTGTGAACGACTCACTGAAATGAATCAGTTCATAAGAGTCATTTGAATTCCACTGGTCATGCAGCCGGCGAGGAAAGACGTGAGAGACAGACATGACAGAAGAAAGACAGATGTGATAGTCAGGATGACTCTTACAGAATCTGCACTGTTTCAATCACAGCATCTGGACACTTGAGAGGAGAGAGAAAAAAGAAAGAAGAAGGGAAAAGACAGGGAAGAGAAGGAAACGAAGTGGAAATTAGATTTAAATCAACAAACCAAAGAGATTTTTTTTTTTTTGCCTCTTGATTGAAAAGAACATTTCAATATGCAGCTTGTGTGTTTCTGTCAGGTGTCCAATGCACATGACACATCACGATTCAGCGATGTAAATCAGTGTAAAAGCAGTGTACTGGTGCGGTAACAGATCTACTGACCAAACCTACTTGTGCTGAATCACCATGAGCTTTTAGCATAAATAATTCAATAAGAATTCATTTCAAACACCTTGTTTTATAGCTGTCGTTTTCAAAGGAAATTAAATTCATATTATTATTATTTATTGAAACACATCTGTGCATCATCTCAAAACAGGCTCATATTAAAAGATCTCAGCCCGACACTATAATCTGATATATAAAATAACAACTATTGAGCTGTCAGAAAACCAAAAAATTGTTTAGTACAGATAAGTTAGAAATAACAGTGTTATTTTAGCATCACTGAGATATCACTGAGTTTATATATAGCAATTTTGTTGTGAGTTTTGTCACTTTTATTAGTTTTAAATATGTCTATATAGTTTTATTAATTTAATTTAGTTTTAGCTATTTTAAGAAATCATGTTAAACTAGATTAAAACGACGCTGCCTTTTCAATTAGCTGTATGGAATAGTTTATGGAATAAAATATGTTTAAATGTATTAAATATATATATATATATATATATATATATATATATATATATATATATATATATATATAAGTTAACATTCTTTCATTTATTTATTTAATGGTTTTAGTTTTAGTTAATTATAATATGGCTGGTCTGAACAGTTTATTTTCAGTGTTCCTGTATGGAAATAAAATGGAAACAATAAGAAAAAGGCAGAAACTGCTAAAAGAAATCAAACAGCACAGATCTCAATCATACTGGAGAAAAGAGACATTAGTTAGTTAAAACTACATAACTTAAACAGATGGAAGAGTAGCTAATTAACACTATATGACTTTAAATACAGTACCTCTATCGATTGTGTATAACGTTACTGTATGAGTTTTTATATAACGTTACCTATAATGTTTAATAATGCATTGTCAATGTAAAGCTTTTGTTTTTACCAGGTTCCAAAGCTTTTATGGAGCCTGAATCAAATACTGTATTCCAAACGCTAACCTGGATTTAACCCTGACATCAGCTGTACAGATGTTGGACAGATGTTTACATGCTGAAAACTAGCCTCTCTGCTAACAGCACACACAAATCCTCTCCGCCATTAAACTGTACGTCAAAAACCATCATATCCACTCTGGTATTCATTTATAAACACTCCGAAATTAACAAGTTGGATTATAAAAGCTGTCAACTTACAGTCCATGACATTTCTCAGCTGAAAACGCCTTTCTGTTTGCTAGACTGCCACTGAGCGTCGGTGTTGTTGAGTTCAGTGAGGGCTTGTAACCAGGAGAGATGCTGACCAATCACAGCGCGTCCTCTGAACGCAGATCCCGCCCCCACACGCTTGCAGCGGGCTTGTAACTGACCAATCACAGCACGCCGGTGAAAAACAGGCCCGCCCACACAGTGGTGGAGCGAATTCAACAAGGAGAGACGCTGTCCAATGGTCCAATCACAACAGGCAATCTCATTAGAAGACACGCCCACACGGCTGAGGCCAACATTAAATGCTTGTACGCAACTATCAGCTTTGATAATGATTCTGAACATACATTTTTTACTGTCTTTTTGGATAGACTTTACATTGGATGTAACGCCAAAGTTTCATAAAAACAATATTATTCCAAATATTGAAATACTATTCTATTAATACGAACTAAAAAACTAAATGAACAAAATCACAAATATTTTGCATATTTGATTACTGGAAACCTTTTAAATTATGCAAAAAAATATTATGTTTATAATAAATGCTCCATTTATTTATTCATAATGTCTCTATTAATTGTTATCATACCAGTATTAAGTATTTGTCTGTTGTTGCATATTTGTAGTTAAAATAGACAATTTCTGTCATGCATCACATTATGAACACTGCAATTTTTATAAGAAGAAAACGCTTGTGTTTTCTTCAAAACAGAATAAAAGACGTTCAGAAATATTCTCTGATCAGCCTCACAGACTAATCAACCAAACAAGTCGATTGCAAGAAAGTTGAAAGGATGGAGCTTCATAGAACGCAAATAAAGAGCTAAAGTTTGCCTTTGTTCAGGGAAGAACGATGGTGTCAACTTGAATTTAATAACATTTAACCATCTTTGAAATGTTGATAATACCACAGAATCCATTGATAATTGTGTTTGTTGTTTTCCCTCCAAAGTGATGTCACTTCCTTTTGTTCTTTAAATAGGTTTTACAAAAGACTAACAGGATGGAAATATCAAGGACACAATAAAAAAACTGATTACCAAATAAAATAATATTCCTGAAATAACATGTTTGATTAGTGGAAAGTAAAATGAAGAAACACCTGTAATATTTCTTAATAAACTGCCAGATTTCCGTTAAATGTTGACATCCATTCAAACTAAAGGAGTGAATATCTGTAAAATCCATCCAAATTTTACATTTTTAACTGATATAAAAGAAAAATAATAGTATTTCCAACGTCAGAATTTAGTTGAACATTTTACCCAATGCATGATAATGCACTGCATAGAACTAATAATAAAGTCTGATTTTAAGAAAAAAATGAATGCTTTGTTATGGTAACTAAATGTCAGAGATCAAAAAGTGAACATAAAGAGACACACTAAAATCCAATGTTCAACACATTTTTATTCATTATAAACTGTATCATTTATATAAAACCAGACACAAAAGATGAAATAAAATAACTTTGAATTAAAAAAAAAATAAAAGAATGTAAACTGTAAAAGAAAAGAAAAAGCTCACAGCAGACATCCAACTGCAAATTAATCTGTATTTCCCCACGCATGCGCGCGCACACACACACACACACACACACACACACACACACACACACACACACACACCTGACCGTTGTTGAGAATACATGAGTGAATAGCAGAATGAATGAATGCATCAGAAGGGATCGAATGATAAGAAGAAAATAAGAGCAGGGAAGCACATGAGGAATGAGGTCGAGGGCTTCAGAACATCAATCACTGCAGTCTGGTGTTAACACACACACACACACACACACACACACACTCCTCAGCCGACACAACACCGCACACACTCCTCAGCCGACACAACACCACACACACTCCTCAGCCGACACCACACACACTCCTCAGCCTACACAACACCACACACACTCCTCAGCCTACACAACACCACACACACTCCTCAGCCGACACAACACCACACACACTCCTCAGCCAACACAACACCACACACACTCCTCAGCCAACACAACACCACACACACTCCTCAGCCGACACAACACCACACACACTCCTCAGCCGACACAACACACACACACACACACACTCCTCAGCCAACACAACACCACACACACTCCTCAGCCAACACAACACCACACACACTCCTCAGCCAACACAACACCACACACACTCCTCAGCCAACACAACACCACACACACTCCTCAGCCGACACAACACCACACACACTCCTCAGCCAACACAACACCACACACACTCCTCAGCCAACACAACACCACACACACTCCTCAGCCGACACAACACCACACACACTCCTCAGCCGACACAACACACACACACACACACACTCCTCAGCCAACACAACACCACACACACTCCTCAGCCAACACAACACCACACACACTCCTCAGCCAACACAACACCACACACACTCCTCAGCCAACACAACACCACACACACTCCTCAGCCGACACAACACCGCTCACACTCCTCAGCCGACACAACACCGCTCACACTCCTCAGCCGACACCGCACACACTCCTCAGCCGACACCACACACACACACACTCCTCAGCCGACACCACACACACACACACACACTCCTCAGCCAACACAACACCACACACACACACTCCTCAGCCAACACAACACCACACACACTCCTCAGCCAACACAACACCACACACACTCCTCAGCCAACACAACACCACACACACTCCTCAGCCAACACAACACCACACACACTCCTCAGCCGACACAACACCACACACACTCCTCAGCCGACACAACACACACACACACACACACACACACACACTCCTCAGCCAACACAACACCACACACACTCCTCAGCCAACACAACACCACACACACTCCTCAGCCAACACCACACACACTCCTCAGCCAACACCACACACACTCCTCAGCCAACAGAAGCCAAAATATAACCGTTCAAAACAGCAGTTATCCTGCCATATGCATGTGTGGGTTTCTTTAGTGCATAAATATGTGTGTGTACGTGTGTGTGTGTGTGTGTACGTTTGAGCGTGAATGTGAATGTGTGTGTGATTGTATGTGTGAGTGTGAATGTGTGTGTGTGTGAGTGAGAATGTGTGTGTGTATGTGTGTGTGTGTGTGTGTGCGTGTGTATAATCAAACTCGGTAGGCAGCTGACAGAATTCCCTTTTCTTTGGCGTGTAGGTGAATCCCAAAATATTAGCGAGAAGAAACCGCTCTGGATGAAATGTGAATTTTAAAACAAATTAAATGGACAACAGCAATAACTTAAATAAAAGTGCTTAAAAAAACAATTCGTTTGGAGCCCTTTCATTAAAACAAAAGTCAAGAGAGCGCACTGGGATGCCCAATGCAATAAGACCAAAAATTCCATAACAATATCTAGAATCCGGATGGAGAGTGACGGGCTCAGAAACACCTCCACACACACACACACACACACGTCATCGTCCAGAATTCACCACCATCCCAAAACACATGGTTCCTCAAGGTCCCGGCCACATGGACGAGGCCTCACAGTCCACAGGGGGATCGGTCTCAGACCCCTCGTGCGCTCGTTCTCTCCGCCGTCGCTCCGTCTCCCACTCCACGAACGAGTCGAAGAGGCTGGGCCAGGCCTCGTCCTCGCTGTAGTTGCTGAGGTCCTGCCCGATGCTCTGCGTGAAGTTCAGAAACATGTTCCAGGTGTCGCGGGATATGCCGCGCACGGCGCACGGGTTGTCCGAGAGGAAGTCGAGCCAGCGCTCCAGCACCGGGGGCGAGTCCAGCGTGAAGACGAGCCGCCACAGGGCGATGGCGATGGAGCGCTGGAGGGAGCGCTGGCCCTGCTCCGCGTCCAGCCCGAACTGGAAGGTGAACCGGTAGAGATCTTTGAAACTCTCCTCTCCTCGAGACTCCTCTAGCAGCACGGGGAACCGAGAGCAGATTCCCGGGATACTGTCGGCCTGGATCGCCTTACAGCCGTCCACAAACTCCCTCCTGAGACACACACACACACACACACACAGGGATTTGACATTGCAACTGAGAATGATTCTTGAAGCAAGGATGCAAAAAAGTTATTTGAATTTAGGTAAGAGGATTTATGTTCGTATCATAGATAATTTTGTACATTTTTTGTATTTTCCTTTTTTGTCTTGTTTTTTTAATCAGTTTTTGTTGTTATTATTTTAGTACATCACGTTAAACTAAATAAAAATGACAAATTATGCCTTGGCAACTATCTGAAATCTATTTTTAATGGTCTTAGTAAACTAGCACAACCCTGACTCATAGAACTACTATAGGTGTAGTTTTTAATTATACATTACATTTTTTCAGTATGAACTGCATGTCCAGAAACATCAGATGATTATTAATAATCATTGTTTAAACCGTTTAAAAGTTTGGGAACACCAAGGCTGCATTTATTTGAGCAAAAATACAGTAATATTGTGAAATATTATATTATTCCTGTGATGAATTTTCAGCATCATTACTCCAGTCTTCAGTGTCACATGATCCTTCACAAATCATTCTGATATGATGATTTGCTGCTCAAGAAATATTTCTGATGATTATCAATGTTTAAACCAGTTCATGTTTTTGTGGAAATCGTGACATTTATTTCAGGATTCTTTGAGGAATAGAAAGAACAGCATTTCTTTGAAATAGAAACCTAAATATCTTTACTGTCACTTTTTTCTAAGGGGCCTCAAACGTTAGAATGGTATATATAACTCTTTTTAAGAATTAATTATACTATTATTTAAGACATTTATTTTATAAACCATAGTGGAAGAAGCATTAGTTGACTTTTGACCCACAAAAGGAAAAAGCGAGAGATGTTTTCTTCTGTATTGTGACGTATATGCGAGTGAAATAGATAATAAAAAAGAAAACCCGTAGGAGGACGCCTCACAGACTCGATTCTGTGCGAGAGTTAGATCTGGATGAAAGCATACAGTCTGTTGTAAGAACAAGGCGGTGTTTAAACGGACAAAATATTCGGAGAAGTTTGGCATATGTAAGCAGATTGAAGATTATGAGGTCAAAAATTTTAAGAAAATTAAAGATGCATGGATGAATTGTTCACAATAAGATCTATAACGTGCATTTACAAAACAGACGGGGTGAAATTTGATTTCATGCCAACTGAAATATGGGCAAAAGACTCACGGCTGCACATGGTGTCATTGCAACACTTCGACGAGATGAAGCAATCTTTGCAAGTGTGTGTGTGTGTGTGTGTGTGTGAAGGAACTGCAGTGACTAATGATCTCTCACCCCGGTGTAACGTCTGTGCCCGCAGACACCACTGCTATTCAACAATAAAACTGTGAAAACATCTCTTTTTATTGCTTTGTTTTCTTCAACTGAAATTCACATTTTTGCCTCTTACCCTTATAATACCCACAATGCTGTGCTGTAGAACTCTGTGGCTGTTCAGAATGCAATCCTATCATTCTGCTTCGACCGTATCTTACAAATGTGTAATTCGGCAAGTAGCATCCAGTCATCATGACTTAAATAATTACAATAATTACATTGTGACTGTTAAACAATGAAAGAACGGTTACAAATGATGATTTATGTCTTTTGTTGCACATTAAATAGAAGGTCAGTCTGTGTGCATTGCATTTTGGTGTACAGTAATCAATTACACAGCATGAAGACTGAATGATTCACACATTAGCATAACACACACACACAAAAACAAATGTGCTTCACTTGCCATTTTGGATGGATTTTCTTGTGAAGCAGTGCATTCTGGGATCAAACTGCATTCTCAAAGTTTGGGAGACATTTATAATGTTACAAAGAAATATCAGTTTCCACTTAAATATAAAGCAGAACAACTGCTTTCAACATTGATAATAATCAGAAATGTTTCTTGAGCATCAAATCATGTGACACTGACGACTGGAGTAATGATGCTGAAAATTCAGCTTTGATCACAGGATATAAATTACAGTTTAAAATACATTACAAAAGAAAACGCTTATTTTAAATGATAATAATATTCCACAATATTACTGTTTTTACTGTATTTTTGATGAGATAAATGCAGCCTTGGTGAGCAGAAGCCATTAAAAAGATCTTACTGACCCCAAACTTCCCGGTAGTGTCTCTCAGCCTCGTCTGTGTGTTGTTAAAACTCCTCCACACATCTAACTCACCTTGTAAACTTGCACATGGTAGCAGCCTGGAACTTCCACGCCAGCACCAGCACTTTGAACTCGGCCGGATCGACGCACAGATCGTTGCAGAAGCGCTCCATCCCCTCCTCCAGGATGGCATCCTCATGCTCGTCTTTATAACACAAGAACATGTCGTGTATCCGAGCGAGCGACACTCCGTCCCCGTCCTGCGCGGACTGATCCCGCCGCACGTCCAGCGCCGAGAGGGTGGGAGCCACGCCGCCCTCCACGGTGACCTCGGACACTTTGGTGCCGTTGAAAATAACGTCGACGGAAGACTTGGCCACGTCCTCCTTGTGCGCGCCGCCAGTGCCGCCCTTCTTCCCGTGAGATTTCCCAGCATCGCTTTTACTGCCCAGAGAGGACGTGGGGTTTTTGCATTTAGTCACACACTGACCCATGTCGCTCTCGTTCTCGTGTTGGTCTCCCTCGTCCTGTTTCGGAGGTCTTCCTTCAGGTCCAGGCGACCCCTGCTAGACGCCCACTGGCTGACGGACAGCAGTCACCATGCCCTGAAGATTCAGATCCAACACTCATCACGGGGAATCAGACCAGTCACGGTAAAGCATCACTCAAACATTGAGGGTCACACTTTAGATTAGGGTCCAATTCTCACTCTTAACTTATTAATAGTTAGTAAGGGAGTTGTTAAGTTTGGGTATTGGGTGATTAAGGGATATAGAATATGATCATGCAGAATAAAGGCATTAATATGTGCTAATAAACAGCCAATATTCTAGTAATATGCATGCTAATAAGCAGCTAGTTAACAGTGAGAACCGGACACTAAACTTAAGTGTTTGAAGTAATTTTGTTTGCATTTTTGAGCCTGTAATATTCTTCCGTTTATGTTTACTAAAATGTCCTTTACTTTCGTGTTTAATGTTCCATATGTTCATACCATTGCTTTACTAATTGTAGGTATGTGTATTCATTTTTGTTCTTCTCTTATACTTCTTACCATCATCAACCTGGCAGGGCCTGCAGATGTTACATTAACATGATGGATACACACAAGCGCTCATGTCAGTTAATGTGCATTGTTCCTTAACAAATAAAAACATAAACATAAAGCATCACTGAAATATTAAGTATAGAGACCATTATGATTTCATGCTCACATTAATGTAATATTAAAATCCAGCTGGTCTTTCTGAGGGGTAAATGTCAAAGATTCTCACAAGCCTTTTCGTCCCACTTCCCAAAGAACAATGGCTATCAGACCAATCCGTATCGCACGTACACTGTTCCTCTTTCCAAGTCCACAAATACAAAGTTCCCTAGATGAACCTGAGCTTCACTTCCTTCCACTCATCTCACTGTGGTCAACACTCCCTCGACTGATTTCTTAACTTGTGAATTTTCTTTAGAATTAAAAGGAAAACCTGAAGAACAATATATTGAATCATCATGTGCGCAGATTTCTCACTTCCTCTGAACAAAGGAAGCCGGTTAAACTGTGTGTGTTAAATTGCGCCCTGCCAGTGATTCAGAGTTTGGGCAGGACATGAACCAGTGTGGTGAGATCCATTCACTGTGGATGTTGAAGTAGTAATCATGTGTGTGACAGAACGCAGAGAGCTTTAATTCAGCGAATCTGGCGCTCATCCTGCATTCTGATTGGCCACAGAGACGGATCCTAAACTCTTCCACTATGACATTAACAAACGTACCTAAAAACTGTGTCACTAGGCCGGGACGAGCGAAGGCTGAACGTCGAGGGATCCGATCTGAAGTTCTTAGAATAACCGTTTGTGCTGTTTGCAAGAGCTCTACAGTGACTTTGAGGAATGAGAACAATGTGTGTTCATAAAAAAAATAATAATTCAAATGTGGGCTTCTTTGTTTATGTGTTCAATATTACATAAAACGCAGGATGTCTCTCTTCTGATTCATGTTTCTCATGCAGTGAGACACAGTTTGCTTATGGGGACAATTCTGTTATGCTTTTGAAATTCTAACTAATTTAAAATGAACAATAAACTATAAAATGTGTCAAATATGAATAAGTACCATAATTAGCCATGAGAGGAAAACAATATTTAAGGGCCTCATTTTATTTTGTCGATTTATAACCTTTGCCAAACAACGTCCTTCAGCTCTAACAATATATTGTGTGCATATATATATATATATATATATATATATATAGTAGAATATTTATTTAATATTAATAATTTTAAGAGAGAATATTTGCAAAATTATAAAGTAGAATATTTACTTCAAATCAACCATATATATATATATATATTATGGCAACACTTTACTTGTAATGCACCTCTAATGCACAGTTATAATATATAATAAAACGTATCTATTCATTGTTACATCTTTAGAAAGTATAATGCATTAAAACAAGGAATCTGCAAATATTATAATGCATTTTACCTTTGGTAATATATACAAAATATATAAATATAATAAACCAAATATAAAATCAGTATTATAAGTATATATATATGAATGAGACAATATTTGCAAATTTATTAAGTAGAATATTTGTATTTATTTTACTTGTTACTATAGTTATATTTTTATTTTTATTTTACAAAGGATTTATTTCACAGATAAAGGACATTGATATACTTGACATGCCGCGGCCTTGAGTAATTTGGACCTTGAGTGGTTATTATATAATACAAATATTTTTAAATATTTCAATCTAGTATCATCCTTCCGCTTGTAGGTCTACAGTGACATGTACGTTAGCAGCTGGCCTCTACGGATGCGGTGCGATGATAAACACTGTATCGACCAATCAGCATCCAGGAGCAACACGACCTGCTTTATACTGAACGCTGAGGACTCTGGGATGAGGCTGCTTGTGTTTGTGGCTATCAGAGCAGGCTCAGAGCGACTACATCACCATGGATCAGGAACACGCGTGTTGTGCAGTGGTACGGGACACACTCACCCAAATCCCCGAGCAGTGAACCGACGTGTCATCTGAGGAAACTCCATGGAGACGGCCGGAACATCCGCTAGCCTGAGCCAAAGAGCAAAGCAAAAGTTCCAGAGCGATCAGAAACACACCATCTAAAACCAGAGACACAACACACCTCAGTCCTCCGAGACACTTTCACACACCTGATCCTCATGCTCTAACTAACTAACTGACTAACCCACAACACAATACCCATGAGCTAACCTAAATAAAACAGGCTAAATCGGAGCTGGGTTACATTAGAGGTGTTGGATTGCTGACGTGATCAGTGCCACGATTAAATGACATACAACCTGAAAGGGGTCGTCGTCATAGCAACCTACACCTGATGGGGATGTGGGCAGCATTTGGGGGAAAAAGGTCATAGGTCATGAACTAATTTGCAGGTTAATAATCAGCAAGAAACAGCATTCACAACCCAATTTACTTCCATTACGTGATGCATTTACTAGTATAACAGGATTTATTGGATGGTGAATGTAAATAACATGGTAATTGGATATTGACTGACGTGCTTTAAGACATATCATGCGACTGTATGACTAGCATATTAATTTACCAAAGTATTTACATGCCGCTCCAAATTACTCAAAGGAATACCATGGAACAACACTAATAGCACAGGTATACTAAGGCAGGGGTTTTCAATCTTTTAGACGCCACAGACACCCCCACACTAACATTTAAAAGCAATCTATATAGTTTATTGAGTAAAGACACAATTTTGACTGTAAATAATAAAAATTATAAATATGTCTAAAATATTATTTGGAAAATGTCTAGTTTCTATTAAGCTATATTATGTTGTTTTCTACACATTTTAATATATTGTTATTCATTTAAATCTCGTTTTAGTTATTTAGCCTATCATTTTTTCTGGTAACGTTGGATACTTCAAAGAATATCATGGTTAAACCACAGTAAAACATAGTAGCACCATGGTACTTGTTTGTTAGGTGAAGATAATTCGGGTTTAATGTAAATCCATGTCAATTGTATGATGTTAAATGTCTCTTCCTCTAACAAAATCTCTGTTATATATTATATAGACAGATGCTTACACAGATGCTGTCTACATAGGCAGCATTTTGAGCATTTAAAATATTTGTGGGTCATCTATTTAATATATTTAAGTCATCATAAGCGAAATTTGATCCCAATAATGCTGTTTAGCAAAGTCGCTCACTAGATTTCAGCCACAGCCAAGAGTCTCTATCAGTATAAATGAGAAACTTTCCCTTTAAAATTATGATTAACTGTCCATATGTACAGCAAATACACTCTATATCCTCCCTAAACAATCTCTACAATTATACTAATAGTTCTGATATATTAATATACGACTGTTTGTGAGGAATGAAACACTCGATATGACAGTTAAAGTCTTTTAAAGAGCTGATCTCATGTTAGCAGCTTAGCTGGTTAGCTTCAGATAAGTGTGGATCATTTATACACAATAAACTTCATGTAAACTATAAAATGTGTAAATTCTGCACGTAAACACAGCGGATATCTAAAGTGAAGGTGTTTTGTGTTGATTTACCTGTGGAAAGATGATGAAATAGCTCAGAATCAGCGCATCCCTGCTGTCATGCTAAAGCTAAAGCTAATCCCACCCTCCAGCCGAACCGGATCGGTTCTGAATCTCTGTGTAAAAGCAGGAGAAAGGGCTTCTCTTTGTGTGCTTCGGATGCTCTTTGGGTCATTAGATGATCATAGTTGACATTTCCCACCGCATCACTTCCTACAGACTCGAGCCTGTCCCTGTTCCTGAACCCGAACCGAACCTGCGCTGATCCGTACCGGCTCCGGTAAAACCACCTCCTTTACCGGCTCCCACTCCTTTGGACCGTTTCTTGGGGGACGGAGATGATCCTGAGGGACTCGATACGGCCGCACGGAACCAGAGAAACGCGGATCGGCCGCTGATTGATCGCAGTTTCTCTTTTTGTTTGGGTTCGAGGGAGTATGCGTAAAAGCGACGCAGGCGTAACTGGCGCAAACATCTCTCAGAAATGCGAATGCGCAACACGGGAGCTTCCCGGACTAGATCGAAACAAAACTCCCCGCAGTTCAAGACGTCATCACTCGCAAGCACGTGGACGCTGGAGTGCGGAAGTGCGGAGATGTTCACATAAGCTGTATTGATCTGATCACCCATAGGTAATGTTTATTTCATCAGGAAGTAGAGATAATGAGCAGCTAGATTATTAATGCATTCAACGGAACAACTGTAACAATTGTAATGTAACGTTATATCAAGGATATTGCAAATCTCTTATTGACAGCCATCCAGTTTACCCAACAGTAACACAGAGGTCACGCACTGATTTCTGTTTTTATAACGTTTTGTACGCATTATATTTAATACTGAATAATAAGGATTATTTCAACATAAATATGCAGCTTAATTAATTAAAATAATATATATATTCATATATCATGCTTTATTATGCTAATTAATATGCTGCTGATTATATATGAAAATAACTGCTGCATAATTGTAGAAATTATATATATATAGATGTGTGTGTGTGTATTAATGCTATCAAGTCGATTAATCGCATGATTCGCATCTTACAAGCTTTTTTACATAATGCGTGTAGATATATGTATATGTGTGTGTACATACACAATACACATGTGTGTTGTATATATACATAAAGACACACACACATTATATAAACAAACTTGTTAGATGCGCTTAATCGATTTGACAGCACTAATATACTGTATATACACACTGATTAATAATTTATTTGTGTATATATATATATATATTCATTATTGTTATATATATATATATACACACACACATATATATATATATATATATATATATATATATATATATATATATATATATATATATATATAAAGTGGGGACTTACACCACAAGTAAAAGTAAAAAATACTTCTATGTATTTCTAAGGTGAAATAATGGCCTTGTCAAGTTCTTCTAACATGTACAGTATTGTTGTGTCAGTTCATGTTGACAGGGGTCCGGATGTCTCGTCCACATGTGCTGTCTCTCTACAGGAGGATCCTGCGCGTGGCACGCAGTTGGAAAGCTCAGTCTGCTCTTCCTCAGGACACCGACACCGAGCGGAAATATATCGCTCAGGAGGCTCGAACCCTCTTCCGACAGAACCAGCAGGTGTGGACTGACCTCAGATCACCCGAGGACCTGTGAGACAGCTCATATCCATAACATGTTCTTATGTCTTCTCCCTGTCACAGATAACAGATCCAGAATCAATCCAGAGATGCATTGAAGAGTGTGAAGCTCGGATAGAGATCGGTCTGTATATTATATCAAATGCTTCATTAATGAGCTGAGAAATAATTAATGTCATTTTTAAGATGTTATCAAATAACAGGTGATCTGCTAAAATGAGTTTTATTTTGCTTTTCATGGCAGGACTGCATTATAGGAACCCCTATCCCAGACCAGTAAGTACCTCCACATAAGATCATAAGCACTAATAATAATAATACTGCTATATTTGTGAATCTCATGAGGAAATGTCTTTATATACAGTACAGGCCAAAAGTTTGGACACATTACTATTTTTAATGTTTTTGAAATAAGTTTCTTCTGCTCATCAAGCCTGCATTTATTTGATCAAAAATACAGAAAAAAAAATGTAATATTGTGATAAATTGGTTTTCAATTTATTATACTTTAAATTATCATTTATTTCTGTGATGCAAAGCTGAATTTTCAGGATCATTACTCCAGTCTATCACATGATCCTTTAGAAATCATTCTAATATTCTGATTTATTATGAGTGTTGGACACAGTTCTGCTGACTAATATATTTGATGAATAAAAGGTTAAAAAGAACTGCATTTATTCAAAATAAAAAAATATTTTCTAATAATATAAATCTTCTTTACTATCACTTTTTATCAATTTAACACATCCTTGCTTAATAAAAGTATTGATTTATTTCAAAAAAAGAAAGAAAAAAAATTACTGACCCCAAATGACTGACCAGTAGTGTTTATTGCTGTTACAAAAGATTTCTATTTTTAAAACATTTGCTTCTTTTTTTATTTTTACTTTTTATTAATCAAAGTATCCTAAAAAAGTATCACAGGTTATGAAAAAATATTAAGCAGCAGAACTGTTTCCAACTTTGATAATGAATCAGAATATTAGAATGATTTCTAAAGGATCATGTGATAGACTGGAGTAATGATCCTGAAAATTCAGCTTTGCATCACAGAAATAAATGATCATTTAAAGTATAATAAATTGAAAACCAATTATTTAAAATTGTAATAATATATCACAATATTACATTTTTTTCTGTATTTTTGATCAAATAAATGCAGGCTTGATGAGCAGAAGAAACTTCTTTCAAAAACATTAAAAATAGTAATGTTTCCAAACTTTTGGCCTGTACTGTATATCCCAAAATTTTTGTTAATATAATGCAACAAAAAACCCATTTGGGGTGAAATATGACTTGGTCATGTTTTGCCGTTTTACAAAGATTTAGGTCTGTATTTATGACCAATTTGTTAGTTAGTGACATAAATTTCTTTATTAAACGTTACTTATTGTTATTTGAATATTGTAATAATATTGCCATTACTTCATATTTCTTTACATTCTGAAATATGACTTGGAAATGTTTCCTGGCAGTTTTTGTGAGATTTACACACTAATATGCCATAAATCTTTTTTCTCAGACATATCTTCCACCGATGGGTCTGGCCACTCAGAAGGGCAGAAAGCTGCGAGGTCAGCAGAGACTGCGGAAACAAGCCAAACCCGTGTACCTACAGTCTCAGGATGAGACCTGACACACTTAACAGATGTCTTAAAGTGTGTAGGACATTATAAAGTTTGACAGTTCATGTTGTTCATAGCTTAAAAAGGCTGCATTATGGAACAGATCAGGGCAATTCCTCTCACTGCCAGTGTAAAGCATGATGAATAACTAATGTGAGCTGTTTTGATTCATGTTAAAAGGTTTATTTATTTTGTCGTTATATACTACATTGTATAAAGGTCTCAGGTAATGTTGCATTCTAAGTATCTAGCTGTGTTTCAATTAGTTTATTTCTCATCATTCATTAAACTTTTGAGTTTTAACTAGAAATGGTTTCTGCACATCTAATCAGCACATAAGTCACCATGAAATGGAAGCTGCCCTATTGTGACGTATATCTGAGTGAAATGGCTTCTCGAACAAGAGAAAATGTAGGGAGGGGCTTGATTTTGTCCGTGGGAAATTGATTGGATGGTTGTGGTTTGCTATTGGTGGATCTCGTGTGAGTGACAGGTTGCTCCGCCCTCACGCCAAAAAACACGTCATCAGAGAAGAGATGCTGTTGTAAGAGGGAGGGGAAGTTATTTTGACTTAGGCCGGCTACACACTGGTTGCGTGGCGTGTCCGTTTTTATTTCGGCTCGCATGTTAACAGGTTAGAGTTTGCACGAGCCGCGCCGAAAACGCGAGCATGCTAGAAATAGAACCGACGCCTATTTTTCACGCGACACGCAAACGTGTTGGAAGCGTTTCCAGGCAAAATAGAATAGGAAAATATGTTTATAGGTCATTTTGACACGAATACATATTAATAAATGATATTTTGATGTTTGAAAGTCTCTAGGTTTTGACATAAATGTAATAAAAAAATAATTATCGATTTTCAAATATTGCACCGGTCAATACAGAACGAAATATTCTGTAGCCTATTTTGCCGTCAACACCGCCGACGTTGTCTTTGCTGCTATATATTTATGTTTAACATGAAGTATAGGCCTTCCACAACTCTCTCCCCATATGTCGAATATATCACTAATGAGGCTTCTCATGTCACCTAGCAGCAGCAGCGCCGCGTCAGACACGCTTCTGGTGTGCAAACGCCACGCAGCCAGTGTGTAGCCGGCCTAAGGATTACAAGGCACAGATACAATGTGCACAGATAAATAATTTATAATAAATACTGCAAAAAAAACAATTGTCCATTTTGATTACATGCCCGTCTAAAGAATTACACGATACTGCTTTAAGCCATTTTGTTTTATTATTCCATACAATTATATTAAAAGGAACCACAATATGCTAATTAGTGCTGTATTTAATTTAATATTTTTTGGTTTTTCATATGTTTGGCATGTTGAAATGTAAACACACTGAACATCTGTAGTGTGTGCGCTCAGTTGTCGAGTTGGCACAGGCAGGCGACGCCGCGGTTGACCCAGTGTTTCTGCGGCTGGTCCGAGGGCAGCTCGATGGACAGAACGTAGTTGGTGGAGTGACCAGTGGTGGAAAGAGTCCCGCGCCTGGCGCTGGTCTTGTACACGGGACAGATGTAAACGCTCTCGTGCAGGAAAGTTGCGCTCTCTCCAGGCTTCAGCCAGATTATGGGCAGCGGGTCGAAGAGAACTTTAGGAACAGACTCACCGATAACCATGTGCTCCCGATCCCAGCGCGCTCCCTCGAGGAAAAGCCCACGGACGTACGCCCCATCCTCCGGCTTCCCCTCCATGTGAGTTTCCTGCTTACAGACCTAAAAGAGATGCAACATTATGTTATACACAACTGTTCATAAGTTAGGGGTCATTTTATTTAATTTTTTCAATATAAATGTATACTTTCAATTAGCAAGGACTCATTAAATTGATCAAAATTTACATTAAAGATATTTGCAGTGTTGCAAAAGATTCCTATTTCAAATAAATGCTGTTCTTTCAAAGTATAAATGTATCCTAGTTTTAAAATAAAATAAAAAATGAAGCAGCAGAACTGTTTTCAACATTGATAATAATCAGAAATGTTTCTTGAGCAGCAAATCATCATATTAGAGAGATTTCTGAAGGATCATGTGACACTGAAGACTGGAGTAATGATGCTGAAAATTCAGCTTTGATCACAGGAATAAATGACATTTTACAATATATTCACATAGAAATGAGTCATTTTA
Organism: Leuciscus leuciscus; assembly: GCF_965113295.1. NCBI lineage: Eukaryota > Metazoa > Chordata > Actinopteri > Cypriniformes > Leuciscidae > Leuciscus > Leuciscus leuciscus. The sequence continues at coordinate 29,644,116 of NC_138735.1, forward strand.
AATTGTAATAACATTGTTTGCAGCTGAATATACCAAAAACACTTTTTCTTTGAGTTTAGAATGTCAGTGTTTAAGAAACATTAATTTATAAAGCACAGATCACCCTCTTTCTCATACGCTCTCAGTTCACTCTCTCATTGGCACACAAACCTCATACTCGAAGCCGATGTAGTCGATGGGGATGGTGTACTTGCGAGCGAAATTCTGAGACACGCCAGTGAGGAACGACTGAGTGAAATAGAACGCAGATACCCAGAACACAGACGGAGGGCCGTTATCAATCCAGTCCTAAAGCACACACACACACACACACACACACACACACACACACACACACAAAGATGGTCGAACAATTAGAAACTGATTGGTGAGTAGTGCACAACTGGTTTCAATAATCTTAGAGCACACATTGGCTGACCTAGTGTCCTTATTACACCTAGTGCACACTACACACTACAAGAACAGAGCCTCTGCTTGAAAAAAAACCCTAAACGTTTTATTATAGCTTCATGCATTCTTTTTTTATCAACACTTTAAAGTAAGTTTCATAAAAAAAGCAAAAAATTTTAGCAAAAACCAGAGAAAATCATGTTTTTTTCCCTAAGGCTACAATGTGCATAAGCAATACTTCTATCTCTTGTTTCTGCTTCTTGTTTTCCTGTGTTTTGATCCGGAGATTCTCTACTCTTCCAGAAGATGCCCAATAGCACCCCCCTACCGCATAACACTGAAAACACCTTAGGCCGTGTGTCCACAAAAGCGTTTTTAGCTAGCTGAAAACGCTAGGCGCTCTGCTGAAAACGCCTAGCTGTGGGCGCTTGAGAGCGTTTTGGCAGCGTTGCGTTTTTATTCAGTTGAGACACTTTGCTTGTTATAATATGGAATATCCACGAAAGTGTTACTAGTATCTCCTTTCACACATATTTTGTTTCTGTGTTGATTCTATATTAAAATGTCGATACAATGTAATGTATTTTCTCTGGCTCTTGTTTTAAATGATTTTTTCCCGTTATTATGCTTGTTGTCGTCATCTGTTGACATTGTACAAGCAGAATGTGGCGGTTGGTCGGTGTAGTTTTAGTCCCGCCCCTCCTCCACTGTGATTGGATGGTTGGGTAAAAAGTGACAGTGATGAGCGCTGCGTTTTACCCAAAGTTGAACATTCTTCAACTCTCGGCGACTTGTAAAAAACGTTGAGTGCACAGCGCCTCGTTACACTCATGGCGTTTTAAAAACAAGGTGCTCCCATTGAAAAAATACGCCAGCCGTGTGAAAAAACACTGCAAAATTCCGTCAATGGCGGGGAAAGATTTCTGTCATGTCAATAATAACATTATTCCTTGTATTAATTGCAGACTAGGCAAGGTTAATATAGTTAACTAAAACCATAAAAAAAACATTTTCATTGCTTGAAATAAAATAAACATTCTGAAGTAAAATATCAATATTTTTTTCAAAACAAAACAACTAAAATTTGTTTAAATCAAATTGAAAACAGACAAATATAACAATAAAACCATCTCAAAATATCAATTACAACTATAATAGAACTGTATCTCATTGTTACTGAAATAGCATTGATGACTACACTATACACTGATTTCACGCAGCCGCCATTTTGAAATCGAAAGTGAGGCTCCGGTGGGAAGAACCCCGGAAGTAAAGATAAACAACAATGCCTTGGATTACCAACCTGAAGCTGCTGCCGCGATTTACACTATTGGATGTTAATATCCAATATAGGATATGTATATAGTTCATTCCTGCTTCGTTTTTTACATTCTGAATTATATATAAAAAAATTATTTTATTTATAAATGAATTTCACTGTATATAGTCTAAAGTATGAAAGAAATGTTTGTACATTTTTAGAATTGACACAACATCATTAAACACAACAATACGCTATCACATTCACGACTCTCCTGTGATTAAAGGCGACACTTCCGGTTTTCTTCCCACCGGAGCCTCGCTTTCGATTTCAAAATAACGGCTGCGTGAAATCAGCGTATAGGAGTGTAACGATACACGTATTCGTATTGAACCGGTACGAGGCTTTCGGTTCGGTGTTCGGTTCGCATTTTCAAACCGAACGGTTCGGTTCGTTGGACCATTTTTCCTGCCGACCAAAATTTCGTTATTTCAAATGTAGGCGGGTCGCGGGTGGTATGGATTTACTGTAGTAACACTAACTGCAACCATGGACGTTTGGCAGGAATAGTAGGCTATAATGCTTTCAAGTAACATTACGTCGGTTTTATTTTGACATTATGAATACAATTGCTGCCCTCAAATGTTAATCTGAACTAAAATAGACCTTTGTTTATAACTACTACAATATTAGGCTACATTTCATTTTTTCCAAGGAGCTGTTTTGTTTGATATGCTCCTAAAAAGAGTCTATTATAGCTCCATCATTGCTTAAAGTAAAACAAAATAATAAAAAAATTAAAAATCATACTTTATGATGTTAGTTTTAATTAAAAAAACTTAAAGGTATAGCGGAGGATCTTTCCAAATTTTAGATAAGACCCGCCCTCTCCACTTTTTGAAAAGTTTGATTGATTCACCAGAATGATTGACAATTAGGAGGACCAATAGTATAGGTTACCCACCAGGAAGTAAAACATCCTCCGCTATACCTTTAATAAAAATAAAAAAATTCTCTGGCATTTCTTTCTTTTTGCTGTATCGAAAACGTCCCGAACCGTGACACAAGTGTATCGTATTGAACCGAACCGTGAATTTTGTGAACCGTTACACCCCTACTACACTATATGATAATAAAAAATCTAAACTGCACATAAAACAAGGATTATTGGAGTATATTTTACAAGAAAATACTATTTCAGTTGTTCTATAGTTATTTGTGAAATTTACTAGCAATTTCTGAGTGAAGATTGTTTGTACACCACATATTTTCAGTGCAGGTTCACCAGTTGGAAACAATTCACATCATTAAAGGAACATGAGCTTGTGTCCTGTTGTGTGTGTTTGTCTTTAGCCGTTGCTCACCTGTAGAAACTGCAGCCTGGCGAGGAAGTCGGACATGTAGCTTCCCAGAGGTTTAAGGGAAGGGTAGGACTTAGCGGCCCATGTGGCCGGCACTTTCCCAACGAGAAGACTGTTGAAGACGTTCTCCAGCTCGGCTGACATCACAACCTGCCCCCGAAGTGCCTTCTGGGTGTTCAGCAGGCTGCTGCGCACCACCTTTGACAGCCTATACATTTACATGAATGCATTTGGCAGATGCTTACATCCAAAGCAACTTATATTGCATTCATGGAATACATTTGATAAGTTCATGCATTACCTGGGAATCAAACCCGCCACAACCTTGGCATTGCTAGCTCTACAGCAGGAATGTTATGATGTATGTAATGTGGGTGACGAATATGTCTGGTACCTGTTGAAGCGAATGAGTTCCTGGCGTAAGACGGTGTTCATCGACTCCTCATACAGGAGAGGGTATTTATTGGTCACCATCTCAATGTCAAAATCACTGGGAAGCTTGGCCAGCATTCCCTCGGCCAGCTCGTCTACCACTTCCTGTGTGGACACAGACAAACGCACTGACAGGAAGAACAGGTACACAAAACTGTCAATCATTTTTCATTAACGATCCGCCTCCTCCCACCTGTGGAGATTTGGCTCCGCTGCTAGTTTGTCTCGGTAGCGTCAGCAGCACCCCGTCTAACAGCTGATTGGTCTCCTGGTTATCCTTGGTGATATTAGCATTGCTGTGGAGGCCGAAGACCTCGGGTTCAGCACTGATGGGCAGGTTGCGGATGTAGTCCACATAACTCTACATATAAAAGAGATTCATCTTCTGTAGCTCTCAAATCCCCACAAGCCACTGCTATTTTAGTATGCGTAATATACAATTATACTTAATATTTTTAATTCATTTTTAAATGTTCCTTTTTCATTTCAAATTTTACTTAGTTTTAGTTTAGTTTAGTTGTAGTCTATAAAGTTTTGTTAATACAATTTTATTAATAAAGTTTATCATTAAATGTATTCGATTTTCTGTTTTTATTTAAATTTTTATTTACAGTTTTAGTAATTTGTTGTTTTTGCCATTTTAATTAGTTTTTTCTTTGTTGTAGTTTTAGTAATATGTCTACATTAATAAAGTTATTGAATCTTTATTTTTATTTATGTTTAACTTAAACTTAAAAATGAGAAATGCCAAGTAACTGAATAATATCTGAAATAAAATAAGTTTAAAAAAAATATATAATCTTCAGATATTTTAATTATTTTATAACGATGCTGGTTTTAATTAACTATAATAATTAACTGCCACAAACATGACACCTAAATATGCATCATGGTCCTGGCATGTCTCATAAATGATCATAATTCAGAACATTTTAATGTTTTGACTTGTACGCAATGCATCACATGACTTCATTTCTGGGTGAACTATTATTCCATTAAGCATCAGAATGGTGTGTTTATGTTTCTTTTGCATAATGAACTGACTTCAGCTGAACAATGACACTGTCTTTTTAAAGCTTCTTCACAGCAGAATTGAATTATGTTTGCATCATTGATCATTAGGGGCTTTCGCACCGGGTAGTTCTAGGAACTAGGAACTAGCCACCAGGGTGGCTCCCTGAGAACTAATGGTTCCCTTAGGAACATTTTCCTGGTTGCATTCGCACCGCCAGCAGGAACTCTGAAGTGACGTAAGCCTCGCCTGTTGTTGTGCTAGCTGAGCAGAAATACATAATCATGTTTCTTTTGGTCCCCTCAAAGTTGCGTTTGATTTTCTCCTTAGAGTAAAGGTTAACAGGCCCATCTATGAGTTTTCCATGTTCGTAGAGTTAGTCTCTGGAGTTAATATATAGGCTATAATATATATTTATTTTTTTAAATGGCGGGTGCTGGTGTTTCGCGTGCGTTCGGCCAATCAGCGAACACTAACGTCAGGGATAGTTCCTATAGCGCTGGTTTAGACCGACTCTGAAGTAGGAGCTAAATTAGTTCCTCCAAAAGGAGTTCCTAGAACTAAAATCATTACTAGTTCCTGCGGTGCGAACACGCCAAAATCTGTGTACGTTCACCAATAGTTCTAGGAACTATGAACAGGCTCTTCTGGTCCAAAAGTCCCTATTATTTGTTTATCACTGTAAAGCAGCTTTGAAACAACCAGTATTGTATAAAACGCAATATAAATACATGTGACTTGACTTGATTTAATGAAGGTGCACAGTGTGAGTGTGTACCTGGTAGGGAGCGTGTGACGGCACATAGTACAGATCTCCCTCACACACACGATACTTGTCCTGTTTAATGAGCTCCCAGCTGTAGAAGATGGAGAGGAGGGACATCAGCAGTCTCCGGTCTTTATCGTCAGTCACCCTCCCACCATAATTACACTCTCCTGCAGAGGACACGAGCAAACATCAGCTCAAGTGTTGAAACAATGCAACTGCGTTTCATCAAATACTGTACATGTTAAGATGTGTTTGTATTGCAAAAAACAATACTGCCAGTAACTAGCCAGTATTTTTGCATTTTCTGAAGAAGAGAGTGGTGATCACCTATACAAAACTGACCACCATAATGCTAGGGTGTTGCTATGTGATTACTAAGGGGGGTTCTGAGTGGCTGTTAGCACACTGCTATGTGTTTACTATGATTATCAGGGCGGTTGCTTGCTTAATCACCTGTCAGATACGCGAGGGCGTCCAGCGGAACCTCTTCATACTCGTCCAGGAACATCTGGATCTGACGAATGCTGATTCTCAAGTCAGACTCATTAAACTCGTATGGAATATTCCAACCTGCAGAGAAAGATGAAGAGAGAAGATTGAACACACCTTTAATGCCACTATAGAAGATATGAATGACATCAGGAAATTAATCTTACAAAATACAAAAGTCAACACTGTGGTTCCCAAACACATTTAATGAGCTCACCAAAAAGAGTCTGATGAAGAACATGTAGCTTTAAACATCACATTTGTTTTGGTGAGCTTATTATATGTTTTTAACAGCAACAGTTTACCAACAAGTTTTTTTTTTTGGATGTGCATGCTTTATTTGATTGTCCTAATAATATCCAGATCATATAGATAAATAGAAGGGAGTTATATTAGACGAGCTTGGTTTTATAATAGTGTTGATATTTTTTTTTAGGGGAATCAATTGAACTTATAGCTGCCTCTGCCTATAAAACTGCCATTTGATTGTGGCTGTACAGTATATAATGCATGTTTAGAAAAGATTAGATCAGGTAGATTGATGATAGCATCACAGCAGCTTGTTCTCTAACGATGGGGGCTAAATTAAATTAAGGATTACAGACAGGAAAGCTAACTGCATTAAAGATAAATATCTAAGGGATACAGATGGAGGTTTCATGTTTCACTTGTATGTTTGATTTGTGACGTGTTTCCTCCCGTTGTTCTTTTCTATTTATTTGTTTTGAATAATCCCTGTAATGCCTAAAATCGCAAAAAAAGAAAAGAAAAAAAAGATGCATATCTGACCGAGTGGGCCGAACGTTCTCCTCTCCTGTACCAGAGCGTGGAAGAAACACAGGCCGAACAGCAGCTTCTGCCAGATGTCCTGCTTAGCGGAGCTGTTGAAGAAGGCGGGGTCTGAGATGGGATTGCTGAGGTAAGAACGCAGTAAATTTGCCCTCAGTCCTTTGGGAGGCTCATTCGTCATCTTCACCCCATTCTGCAAAACACTCACTGGAAACTTATCAGATGGTTGACTGGTCAACCACAACCTAAAACACAAAGAGTTTGGGGTTAGGAATATTGGGTAAGTAATTGGGACATTTTTTGTCTCAGTAAATGTTTCAAAATTTGTTTCAATAAATGCTGATTACCACAGAAAAGGTGGTAATTTTCTTTCTTTTTTAATCTCATTGTACAGTAATTACTGTAATGCAAACATTCATATAATGATAAATGTTATTTATAATAATTAAATATTATTTAATTAGTAGGTATACATAATGCTAGTGTTTATTTTACTGCATCTATTTTAAGCTGATTTGAAAATAATTGTGTAGGATGATTTGCATAATTGTATTACTGTAATGAGAATTTGGGGGGAAACGTGCTTAATTGTCATAAAAAAATAACATCACAATGCAAAAATCTTATGACACGCTTCATTTTAATTTCTTTAAAAAAATGTTTTTTATTAAATATGTCCTTTGCAACTTCATGTTGAAATTGTGTGTGATTTGCTTTATTTTGAAACGGCACAATTTTTACCTGAAGCTGGTGTGTGTGTTTTCAGGTGTGATGACCTCCTCGCAAATCTTCTCCAAGGCTGGCATCCAGCTGGTTGCGAGATGACAGTTCTGCAGAACGACCCAGTCGCCGTTGGTCAGCGCGACCTTGATGAGCTGCTCAGCTACTGGACCTTGACCTTGACCGAGAGAGATCGTCTGGGTCTTACTGCCGCCCATGCCCAAGTCATCTGCAAACTTCAGCAGTCCTGGGTAAGACAAAGAGGGAAATAACATCATTTAATTGTAAATGTTTAGGTCTGTGCTGAAACAATCATATAAAGCGATATTATTTCTTATAATATTACAGATTGCCCCGATTTTACATTGGCCTTCAAGACCATCATTTGAGTATCATGAGAAAATTATTTAAAGTTATTAAAAGTAACAATTATTTGGTAAAGTATATATTTTATATCAAATAAAACATACATTTGATTTACAATAAATTTACAAAAACTTTTTCATACTTTAATTTTTTGCAGTGCAATAATCTGCTGAGTGTCTTGAAATAAAATAAAAATTTTAACATTAATAAAATATAAAAAAACTTCTCATTTTCATTTAGTTTAATTTGAAGCACTAAAACTGAAATAAAAATGTATTAAATTAATTAAATCTATATAGACATTTAAAAAAAAATGATAAAAATGAAAACTAAAACTTTAACTAAAATTAAATAAAAACAAAATAAAAATAAAAACTGATTCAAAATATTAACGAAACCTGTAATATTATATGAAATTTTCCAAACAAAATGACTAATGTTGTATATATATCAGAAGGAACAATAATATATTATAAAAAAGCACCTGCTGTAGGGTCTGTTCCTGGAGAGAGGACGAAGATGAGCGGCGAACAGCAGTTGGAATCACTGTAGCTTTCCGCCAGGTCGAAGGTCGGTGGCTCGATGAACGCCCGGCCCATATTGTCCACAATGAACTGCTGTGCCGCCAGCACAAGTTTATCCGGTCTGAAGCAGCGCAGCACCACCATGCGCTCCATGCCCACAACCTCGCACCACTTCCCGGGTAACTCCTCGTCCTGCGGATGACCAGAGTCGTAAATCTGCTTCCATGGCGCAATGTTCTCCTGCACATGCTCAAACAATCCTTTGAGACGGGGAAGTTGGGAAGCCCGGACTATTTCGGACCATGATTTGTCTGAAAGCCACTCCGGGGCAGGGTTGGGGAACGGGTTTTCCAGAGCAACGCCTCCTGTGAGAAGGAAGCGCCAGACGGTGTCGTCGACCTGACCTTTTCCCTGCATGATGCCAACGGTCAAAAGCAAGGAGAACAGCAGCTTGTCCTTCTCGAACAGAGAGCGGCACACGTTATAGTAAACGCGCATGGTGAAGTGATCTAGGATGTTGGCTATGCGGGTCTGTAGGTCGTCGCTAGGTGTGCTGTGAGCAATGGAGTGCAGGTACAGGTTGATGAACCACGTGAGAGAGTACTGGTACATGGGATCGATGTTCGCCAAATCCGAGATGCAGAAGAACAGAATGGACGAGTGTTCTGCAACAGGCCGGTAACCCATTCGCGTTTCGTCAATCTCATTTTCAGTCACGATTGCGATCTTCTGCTTCTCGGATATCTCTTCTGACAGCACCTTAGATGATGAGAGGACCTTAATGGCAGCCTCGTCCTCTAGGATGTTCCCTTCGGAAGAAGAAAGCACCTCCAGGATTTGGTTCTCGATCTCCTTCAGCTGTTTATTACTGGCTGCGCTTTCGAGAATCAGCTGATTTTTCTTCTCCTCGAGTTCTGGTTTCTCTTTGGCGGCGACGAGCCCCAGCAGCTGATCTTCCAGACCCAACGGCGTGATCATGAAGTTCAACAGACACACTTTGACCGCCACCTCCGGCAAGTAATGCGGATTCCTCAACCCTGTTGTTATGTAGAACCGGAAGTCGACTGAATATTCCACGGTGTTCTCGCCCAGTCTCATATATTCCACGCCCTGCTGCTTAAAGGTCTGTTTCAGGAGAACCGGCTCTAAAACTGCGTCCAGCTCCTCGCCGACATTCTCCAGGAGGACCGGTGTGCCAAACTGAATGGCGTTCTCGAGGGTACGGATGTAGTTGCCATCTGAGAGCTTGATGACAGAGAGTTTGTTAGCCTTGTTCATGTTTTTGATCCACTTGTTGGCTTGGCCCTGAGGGTCGATCATGAGTGGCCAACGGCGAGAGTTTGAGACGATGATTCCGTTGTCGGTGGAAAACGAGTCCACGGGTAATCCAGAGATCTGCCACGAACGGATCGACACCTGGTTTCCGAGAGTGTTGCTAAGCGTGAAGTCCTTTGAACATGGCACCTTCTTCTCACTGCACAGCTCGTGCCATTTCCGCTGACACTCCACGCGATAATCGACGGTGAATGCTCCAAGATACGACACTGTAGCCGAGGACAAAAGCACGTCGCCGGTCAAGTTGGTGTATTTGATGCCGAGGAGCCGCGCAGCCTCTGTCCATCTGTCTTTTTCTCCTCCCAGGCCACCGATTAGTTTCTCAGCTCGTATTAGCTTCTGGGAACAGAGCTCGATGTTTGCTTCTAGGTCTTTTTTCTTCTGTATCATCCCTTCGAACGTGTCATTTAATGCCTGCAGACGATCCTCCACTTCCTTCAGCTCGGCACGTTTTATGGTTAACATCTGCATCTGCACAGCTAGCTCGTCTTCTGCTTCTTTTAATTTCTCTTTCTTGGGGGCGACAACCTTGGCCACACGCTCATACACTTCCAAGGCACGCACCCATTTGCAAAGGCCCTCGCAGGCAGAAGACACGCTTTTGATTATTGAGGGCTGAAAGTCTGGGTGGTCTATAAACTTTTCTCTGATTTTCTTGATGTTAGCGGCAGGTATGTTGTCCTTGTTGAATGTTTTGAGGCTCTCAAGGAACTTCATATCACTTAGAAGCTTCTTAGATGGCCCCCAGAAGTCTTCAACCATCTTACCTGTGTAAATAAAGCAAATAAAAAAAGAGAACAGAATAGCTTAAGATGCTGGCAAATGGTGATCTTAGCTGGTTTAATGTGACCTTCAACCAATGCAGTGTTCAGGACAGACAAAAATCATTCTCATACCTGATCCACCAGGGTCTTGTTTCCTCTCTGGTTTAATTCCCTTCATGACACAGATGGATTCCATGACGAGTTTGACGGGACCAGGCGGATTCTGCATCGTCTTCAGGACAGTAATATCAGCCGGCTTCAGTGTGTCCAGAGCAGAAAGAGCCGCCTCCAGCGCTGGCATCGCCTCTGCAAGATCCCCCTCACACTCATCCTATCAGACAATAAATTCATTGATTTAAACTTCTCAATCGTAGCTTTAGCAAAGTGTCTACCTCATCTCACAAACCACCGCATCCTATGCTCAAATTTAGGGCTGCACAATATATTGAAATTATCGAAATATCGCAAATGTATACATCGTGATATGCATATCGCAACGGCTTGCAATAACTGGGGTCATGAACAAAAGACAAAGAGAAAATCACTCACTGCTCTTGGCTGAATAACTTTTGTAGCTTTAATAAGAATCAGTATATATTTAATTCATACAGTGAAAACTAAGCAGTGTTTTATTTTTACATTTGATTATTCAGTTTCTGTTGTTAAATAAACCTAATGTAGGATAACCTGAACCCCTGAACCCAGTGGTTTACACTGATGTTAAAATAACACTTCTTATGCTACAGTAAAACACTGATGTTCACTTTCAGAAGTTGTAGAGATGTTTTCTTGTCACAAAAAGAATGTGAAACACGTATGTAGGTTATATAATTTTAAAGATAATTTAAGTTTATTTTACACACTTTAAGCATTATCGTATCGCATATCGAATATCGAGTGGATCAAGTGGATAAAAAGACTAAAGGAAAATTCAGCAACATGAAAAAATCTGTATTGTTTTTTTCACTTGCGCATCTAAAGCTTTGAGGCCGGAACACACTCTAAAAAAGTATGCATAAGTACAAGCTTTGCAATTCGGCACTCCAGTCAAGTCACATCAAGTTTAATTATATATAACTTTTTTGTTTTGTTTTTTACGATAGATTGTTTTAAAGCAAGCAGCTTTACAGTATTACACATGAAAAACAGTGTCACTTTCATCACAAACATGATGACAGTTCATTGAACTTATTTTTTCCTCAATGACAAAGGTTCCTGGAATAAGACTGTATTATACTTGCATTGTGTTATAAATTGCATTCTAATATATTTTTTTATTTCTACATTTCTAATACATGAAATTGATTTGAAATTGGGTTTGCATTCAGACACCTGCATGGATTATTTTAGTGAGCCTTAGATATACATTTTCCATTTTCCCCATCATCAGTTATACCTTAATCGCTTTAGCAGCAGCTGCTGCATCATTGGCGACTTTCTCATCGGCACTGACAAGCTTTTTCTTAGCATCCACCTCAACGGTCTCTTTTTCTATCTTCACCATCATCTGATCAGTCTGCTTTGCGGTCTCGATTAGCTCCGGCTGTAGAGCTGTGAGCTCCTGCTGCATGACTGCTACCTGCACATCACATATACACATACAACACTGTCAACATCAATATATTCATGACTAATAACTATGTACATTATCAAAAAATGGGCTCTCATTGATTAAAATAATCACAATGATTAAAATATATATATATGTATATCTCGATTTACTGAAATCTACATTATTTATCTGAGACCACCTGTGAAAATGGTTCTATTTTACATTTTTAATTGATATTGAAAATCAAATATTTGCCATTTAAATAACATTATATAGAATAGAAGAGCAGATGAACATAATGAAATGAAGTGTTATGAAGTGACAGGTAAAGCATTCACATTTTCTGTCACACCTGAGAAGCAGCAAAGTCAAGTTTCTGCAAGCCGATGATGTAGCGATTCTTGAGCTCGTTCACCTCGTTGCGTTTGGAACTGAGCAAGGCTTTATAGGTCAGGATGAGCTCCAGGTAAGAAGTAGGAGTGACGTAATTATGTCTGCGCAGCTGGGAGTAATAGCGCTCAGACATCTCTCGCACACTCTCCTGGAACGTTTTACACATTTCCACCACCCTGAGAATAATGCAAAGCAGACAATGTGAGACCTTTATATTTCAATACTATCATTTGTTAAAAGGTAATAAAATCTGGCTTATGACCGCACTCTATCCTGGTGTTGTCTTCCAGGTCCAGATCCTCGAGGAACTTGTTGGCAACCATTTCGAGAGCATCTTTGGGCCAGGCCTGAAACCAGTCTATGGTGCAGCAGTTGATCAGAGACGGGAACATCCTGAGACGATTGCGGAAGCCTTCACCTATTGGGCTCATTGCTATTGGGACAAACATGCATACAGTTTACAAATAAAAATAACTATATACAGTATATAAATATAGTACAAATAACTTATAACTGTGATAATTGACATATATAATAACAATACATAAATACCATTATAATATATAGATAAATATACATTATTTTATATACAGTATAAATATATAATTAGTATACTATTATTATATAATATAACATAATATATAAATTATATGATATATAAATATATTTACTAAATAAACAAACAATAAAATAACATATACTTTATTTTTATATAATTTGATTAATTGTGTATGCTGTTCTTCTTTTGTGTATAAGTTAATTTGCTATCTTGGCCAGTAAAAGCGACCTCTCAGAGAGGTTTCTGTCCTGGTTAAATAAATAAATATATAAAATATGATATAATATAAACAGTACCAAGAACTATATGAAGATTGGCTTTAACTTTGTCGATAAAGAAGTTGTACATGGAGAGTGGTGTGACGTCAATCTTCTTCCCTTCCATTTGGGCAATTCCCTGCATTTTTTCGATGATGTCCGCACGCTCGTCCGCTGGGAAGATGTTTGGCACGTCTCCTGTGTTCAGCAGCATGTTGATGTCCTCGACGAAGGCTTCATCCTTGATCTGGTTGTCGCTGAAGAGAAATGTTGTTTTCTTCCCCTCTATCCCTGCTTTCAGCATCAAGTGCTTTAGATTGTCACGCCAGTCCGACATGCTGTAGTTCTTGGTCAGTTCGATCTGAAACAGCTCGTAGTCATTGATAAAGGTGGCGAGTTTGGTGGTGCTCTGTCGCCCTGATCCGCCGATACCCACCAGCAGCAGGTGACCGTTGTCTTGTTTCAGCACACGGCAGATTCGTGAGATGTGTTCGATGGCGAACTGAAACATGACAAGGTTCATGGGTGCTTTGCTGATGTTATTGAACTCCCTGAGGTAGAAATCCATCACCTCGGTTAATGTGCTTAGATCTGTGATCTCGTCATACGGTTTATTGGCCGAGTCTGGTTTGGCGTAGTCACCAAAAAACAGGCTGCGAATGCTGTCATCTTCGACATTACCAGACGGAGTGAGATGACAGAGAAGCTGGACAGGTGAAAAGAAACACGTGAATACATGTTTAGAAAATCATCTAAAGCAAAGTGTAGTATAAAAAACAACAACTAGATACCCAGATCTATTTGATTTAAAATAATTAATTGCAAATTGCACAGGTCATGTTTTACCTCAAATTTAAAAGGTATGTTTGCATAAATAAAAATGTTTTATTATTATAAATAAATAATTGTTTTAAAATACTGTGGTTTAAATTTAATTGTCTTTAAAAAAAATTGTGTATAATTAGATACAATTATCATTTATTTAAAATAATTTGGCAAAATATGACTATGTATCTATTACCTTGTGAATGGTTTGTTTGAAATATGCAAATGTCCTCTCTTTAACAATATTAAAAAATTTCTCTCTATCGTCATTATCAACCAGTCGGTCGTAAAACACACGATAGATCTCATGGATCCACAACCGGATCAGCTTATCTCCTTCCTGATGAAAAAAAGAAGCACAAAACTCAGATTCTGTAAACTATTTAGTGTATTTACTTAGCCTTTACATAGAAACATACATATGTGCATTTACCTGCATGTGCGTCGATGGACAGAGCATTACGCCCCTAATCACCCTCGCAAAATCACGCAGGTTGAAAATATAATGAGATTTAGACGGTGTTGGGAGGAAACTCTCGATTGCATCCTTGTACACAGCCATAGTCGCTTGAACCATGATTTTACCCAACCTACAACAAATACACATACACAGACATGTTTAATCTCTTTTCTTTTACCAAACAGTGGTTACAAAAACAAATCATCAAATGTTTGGCTTGTAAATGTGCTTGTGCTATTTGTATTCTAAATATATGACACTAAAATATTGGTTTGATCTTTTTATATATATAATGCAATCACATTTTTGAGTTGGACTTGAGTGTCTAAATACTTTTTGTGGGGCCACTTTACATCAACAGATTCAACACACACCTGTAGAACGAGGCATCAAAACCATTGCTGAAGTGCCAGTCTGTGATGGATGTGAAGATGTTCCCTAGAGTCTCATCATCAAATGTGTCGATTGATATAACGTTTAGGTGACGTGTCAATCGCCCTGTGAGGGAAGAAAGACACAAAACAGTGACAAAGAAGCTAAACTGACTAAGGCTAATATTGTTATAAGCATTTAGGATCAGACATTTACCTGTAATGTCACTTCTCCCTCCACCAGGGGGCCCCATAGCAGACATAAACAGCACATCCTCAATGTCCAATCTGGATGTGTCTTTTTTATCATACCAATGATGATGATCGATCCACTGCCGCAGCAATTCAATGGGCGGCTGAGCACCGTATATCTCTTTTGCAGGCATGTTCAGATCATCTACAGGAAGTTTTACAATAGCAAAGACAGTTTTAATCTCTGCAAGGTCACAAAATTAAAGGAAAGTAGTAGAATATTTATAAAAGTGTATTTATAACTTATTCCTCCGGTTTCACAGACAAGGCTTAGGTCTTTATCCATACCTTTTGATATCTCTGTTTATGTATTTATTTCTTTATCAGTGCATTAATTTAATTCTCTAGAAATGAGTTAATGAAGCAGATGTACATCAGCACAAACTTAAACCACTATTTTGAAGGGAAACTTTTTCAGAACTTGTGAAACTATTATATTTACAGCATTAGTGACAGCAATGCCTTAGCTCACTCAATCAGTGTTTGTACCAGATCTAGTTCTTACCAACATAGATAATGCATTTCTTCCCCATCGGCGGGCCAAACACGCCCCTCCGGCGGCGGTCCAGCTTGGACATGATGATGTCCTGGGTTTGGTTGGCAGAGGTGCGGGCGGAGAAGTTGATGCAGATGGGAGTGTAGCGCTCCTTTGGGAGCGACATCAGGAAGTTGTTGTTGATCACAGACTTGCCGGTTCCTGTGGGTCCCACAATCAGCACGGGCACTTCATGTGACAGGTACGTCCTGAGGAAGAAGAGCTGCCGTGACGTTTCTGCCGTGGGTATGATAAGATCAGACACCTGAGAGAGAGACAGAGACATCACAGGACATGTAAAGAGAGTAACTTTACACTGTGAATGTGTGTGATTGTGAATTAATCCCTTCGATTCATTCACCCATGGTAGACAGTGATCTGGGCCATCACTAACGTCCTCTACAGGCTTACTTTAAGAATATATTTAGAATTAGTTTTCAGACTTTCCAATAAGGTTTCATTTGTTAACATGAACAAACAATGAACAACACCTTCTACAGCATTTATTAATCCTAGATTATGTTAATCTCAACATTTACTAATACATTAAGATAAAAAGTTGTATCCGTTAACATCTGTTCACGCACTGAACTGACAGGAATATTCATTTTTTATTATCTAACATTAACAATGGTTTATAAATGCTTTAAAAAAATATATTGCTCGTTGTAAGCTCATGTTGGTTAATGCAGTAACTAATGTTAATAAATAAGACCTTATTTCAAAGTGTTACCTTTATATTTTATTGCTTTTTAAAAAATATATAAGTGTTTAAAAATGACATTTGAAAACTCAATTTAAATCTGGTAAAACTGTTTTTTGACTAAGGGAATTTTTTTTTGCAACAAATTTACAAAAGCAATTATAATTGTGTATATTTGTATTAATGTTATTTTAATATCACTAAAGCTCTATTCGGACGGGACTAGTTTCACAGGGGGACGTTAGAGAAATTTCTGTTTCACAGACGTACTTTGAGATTTTAATCCTGTCCGAATCTGCCATGTCTGTCTTTTTCTCACACGACCTCTGTAAAAATTCCAGAGCAAATTACCTACTGTTTTTCGTCAAACTCAGCGGTCCTCAGAGAAATCTAATCCCGTCCGAATGCGAATGTCTGTGATTGCCGAAAATGTTTTTTCAAAAACGCTTTTTCTTGTGTGTTTTGGTCAACGTGAACTACCGTACAATCTCTCGCTATCGCACCGGTATTCAAGTTTCTGCTTTTTGCGCACCGATAATGGATGTAGATGTGTTCGGTAGGCTACACTGCGAAGAAATAAAAAAAATGAAATTAACAAGAAGAGCCAAATCACGTAAACTGTTAAGACTGGCTACTGTAATATCAGTTTCAGGTAAGATTACTTTCATTTCTGCACTTAATTACATAACGTGTAAATTGTATAAGTTAAAACTTTTTATTCCAGTGGGTTTATTATAAGAACCCAGTTCTATAAAATCATGATGATAAATGTATGTTTAGTTTTTTTATACTACAATTTTTATAAAATGTTTACAAAACACTAAATACGTTAGGACGTTTTACTTTATATTTCAAAATGCTTAATTTTAATACGCAATCCACGCATTCTGAACACGTGATCTTCTGCAATGCCCACATGTAAAACACAGACACTCCTACCTCGGTAATAAACACGGAGATGTTAGTCCCGTCCGAATCCGTACATGAAATCACAGACGTAGGTTGATAAGAATTGTAACTCAAACGTCGTTTGGAAAACTAGTCCCGTCCGAATAGGGCTTAAGATACTATTTTAGTTTTTATACATTTTTTGAATGAGTTTTTATTTGTACATTTTCCATTTGTATTTTAGTACATTTTTTATGGCTTTTTTGTGTTTTTGTCATTTTTATGAGATAAATATGCAGATATAGCTTTTATTCCTTTTTATTTCAGTTTTAGTTATGATAGTACACATCAAGTTGAATGAAAATGAGTAATGTTGCTTGGGCAACTAGCTGAAATAAAATATATAAATATATTTTTCATTTTAGTTAATGTTTACTTTATTTCAAGTAACAAATTTTTTATGGTTTTAGATGGGGTCTTGTAGTTTTACAAGTCAACTATAATAACCCTGATTTGCATGTACTAACTTTTGCGCTGGCTGGTATGACTCTGTCCTCTTTAGAGATGGATTCTGTCCAGTTGTTCCACTGACCAGGGCCCTCCTTATGGAAATAATAATCATAGACGGTGCCTGTGTGAAGAACAGAACAAACGATGATATTGTATATGATATTGTATATGACTCTTGATTGGTGTCAACCAATTAATAATGTTATTCGCATCAATCTCAGCTCTCTTTTTAACTTTTGTTTTTTATACCGGAAAATATGCCTTTAAACATTAAAATATCTTCTTTTCGAGTTAAGAATCTGCAGGGACTATGAGAAAATATTTATATTCAGTCACAACTATTTTGTTGTATTTCTGGGGTTTCCATGACTGCAGGAACCGTGTAATTAAATAGTCAACCAAAAACATCATGTGGACCTCTCTCTGGGAAAACATTGCTTTTGGTGAGTTTCACACTCTGGGGTCGTGGGTGACCGGTGATTGTGCCCATGACAAGGTTTCGGTAGAAGGTGTCAAACTTTATCCTGCTGTTGCCGTTGATGGTTCCTCCCAGACTCCACACCACAGCGAAGAGGAACAGAGCCTGCAGCCACTGCGTCACCTGCTGACTCGTCATAGATTCTGCTCCTTCCTTTCCTGACTGGAAAATCTCGTCTGCACAAATAAACATACTCCTCAAATCAGATGTGACATGAACAAACAGATTGAAAAAGCTTAAAACATATGTATAATGTGCATTTTTTGGTGTGTATGTACCCAGTAGGCAGGTATACAGGCGCATCAGGCTATAGGCCAGGTGAATGGGTGACGTCTGGACTAAGAATCCACACTCGTGGTATATAAAGTCCAAACAAGGCTGAACAAGCCAGTCAAAGAGTTCAGAAACCTTCAACAAAACACACACAATGGCATTCAGAAATGTTTAAAAGCATTCATTATAACATGTGCATGAGTGTCTTTCTCACCAGTGTTCTGTGTTCATCTTCCAGGCTCTCAGGTAATGTGTTCATGTAGGAGTCTCTCAGAGGAGTCCAGCCCAACTGATGCGGCTCCATATAGATCATTCCGCACCTAAACACAACGCATACACTCTTAAAAGCCATCAAACATGTTGAAGCAAAACAACTTGGGTGGAAAAATACATTTTATGCACCCATTTGATAATAAAGTCTGGTGCAAGCTTACATATTCACAAAATATGGTAATCACGAGAATCTGAATTATAAATGAATTCATATTTAGAATAAATCATTAAAAATACTGAAACAAAACCAAGAAAAAAGACTATGTACTTAACCTCTTTTTAATGAGGAAATTAACCACTCTATATGAGATTATAATCAATGTTATTATATAAAATTATGCAATTACATTCTAAAATTATTCAAAATTTTAAGTGTACAGTTTGTGAGATTTATCGCGAAATATTCAGACATACATCACCATTAAAATGTATGGGGTTAGCACGATTTTTAAATGTTTTTGAACAAGTCTCTTCTGCTGCATTTAATTGATCTACAATATAATAAAAACTGTAATATTGTGAAATACTGTTTACAATCTGTTTGAATATAATGTAATTTATTCCTGTGATTGAAAGCTGAATCATAGCCGCGTTTCCACCGCAGGAACTTTCCCCAGGAACTAGGAACTTTGGGCTGGTACTCGATGTGTTTACACCGCAGGAACCAGGGTCTAAATGAAGTTCCGGGTAAATATTTCCCCCTCCGATAGTCCCTGCTCATGAGGTAGTACTTTTTCAAAGTTCAGGAACTTTCAGGGGTGGGACTTGTGCGCTGCACAAGCTGATTGGTTGTGTTCACGCCGCATTTTGGTTGGATGATTCCACGCAGCATTTTATTTATTTTTAACCTCCCTTTTAAAAAAATCTATTGCGGTTCGTGTCGTGGCTTCATGCAGAGTTGTCTGTCTGCAAATATGGAATTTAATAAAAAAACTGGCGGACTGGCGACGAGTTTCAGGCTTTATTAGGGGGATTTGTGGAAGAGGAAACTTTCTGCGCGTTCGTCCCAGCCATCTCACGGTCAATGTCCGCAATAGCTGATAACATACAAATTTTATATCTAACGTTAGCATTACGAGCTTACTGAACACGCTTTATCAGTGCTCGTCTCTTTTCTGCCACAGCTTTTATTATTAAGTCATTATGTTTACACATTGTCATCTATTGCAAGGTTAGGTTAGTAACAAACAACTATTTACAAGACTGTCACTATTTATGACTGATAGACGGGGTTCAGGCTTTTTTTAAGTGTATTTGCGAAAGAGGAATTTTTTTTTTCGCGTTCGTCCAATGCATCTCACAATAACTGATAACATACGTTGTCTAATTTTATACGCATACGAGCTTTCCGAACACGCTTTAGTATCAGTGCTCGTCTATTTTGTTTTGTTAATTACCTCGTTAGTAAACCAATACATAACTGCAGCACAGTTTGAATCTCCTCCATAATTATAAATGTGGCGCAACTGATTATGTCCGTCGCAGACTGGGAGGAGCAGTTGCGCGCAGTTTACCTTCCCGGTACTTTAGACCGCGGTGTAAACGCAGAAAGCAACCGGTCTGGGGCAAAAAAAGTTCCTGGGAAAAAAGTTCCTGGTACAAATTGTTCCGGGTAATTTCGGTGGAAACGCGGCTCATTACTCAAATCTTCAGTGTCACATGATCCTTCAGAAATCATTCTAATATGCTGATTTGCTGCTCAAAATGTTGAAAACAATTGTGCTGCTTCTATTGATGTACTTCTATTGATGTTCATATACTTTCATACTTCCACATGAGCATTGTATGATGAACTAGTGTTAACAGTGTGGAGCAGGAGGGTGTTTGTTGTTTACCTGCTCACAGTAGCCGGTGACGCCTGTTCCAGATCCGCAGGCTCAAAGATCAGACTCATTTTAGAACTCATCTGAATGATCTCACCACTCATCAGACACAGCTGTTCAACAGCAAAACACATCAGACACCAGCACTGAACCCCTTCAGATATGTTTTCTGCAACAATAAAAATGTAAATGTACCTTCTTGTTATCATCTAAAACGGTGTTCATGTTCTCAATCCAGACCGCATCAATAGGCCCGTCGAAAACGATCCACTGACGGTCGTCTGTGGTGCACTGGGCCTGCTGTCTGAATGAGGTGGCCAAAACGCCGTCCGACCACTCGTGACTCACTGGATCAAAACAGCCATATAGCTGCCCCATAGTGATCGCCTTCGGATTAATGATGCGGAAATCTACCGCAAACTCTTCCATCAGCCCTTCTATATAGACAAATAACAAACACACAGCATGATTACATGCTTGGTTATGACTCCACTTCATGTCAACAAATACTTACTGATTTATTTTTATATGCCGATGTAAATGTATGTACACTAACAATCCCAAGTTTGGAATAATTAAGATATTTTTGTTTTTGAAAGAAGTCTCTTATGCTAAGCAAGGCTGCATTTATTTGATCAAATATACATAAAAAAAAAAAAATTAATTGATCAAAATCACATTTTTAAAAACATTTATGATGCTACAAAAGATGTTTATTACAAATAAATGATGTTCTTTTTAACTTTCTATTCATCAAAGAATCCTGATTTTGTTTTATCACGGTTTCCACTAAAATATTAAGCAACAAAAACTGTTTCAATAATGATAATAAAAATATCCATTATTAATAATTTTGCACTAATAATAATTGATAATAATTGAGCAGCAAATCAGCACATTAAAATGATTTCTGAAGGATCATGTGACTGAAGTTTGCCGTAAAGATGCTGAAAATTCAGCATTGCATCACAGGAATAAATTATATTTTTTAAATACAGGGCTCCAGACTAACTTTTCCACTGGTTGCACTGGTGCTACCAACTTTCTCAGTTGGTCGCACCAGCATATGATTTGGTCACACTTTTTTTTTTTGCTACATGCCATGGGATTAATCAATGCTGATGAATAGTGGTCTTAATCTACCCTAGTTTTGCACTGATGTAAAAAGACTGACAGTGACACAAGACCTCATGTTAGCGTTAGTTAGAAAAATGTTTTAATCTTTTAACTCTAAAAAAAAAAAAACTATTAAAAAAACATGTAGCCTATGTTCTTTAATGTTTGATTATAATTTTACTGTCTTCACATAGGGATTGGAATTGATAAGATTTTATCAATATCAATGCCACTGACGATTCTGCTTATCGATCTGATTCTTTAAAGATTCTCTTATCGATTCTTGATGGCACTGTGTGGAAAAATGTAGTCATATGCTTTTCAAAAAACAAGTGGTTTTATTTATTTTAAAGCTTAAAACTGTATTTTTAATGTAATTTATGTATAGAACCTTATTGTAAAGTGTTACTGATTAGTTATACACCGATTCAGACGTCTCCTGAGTTCACTGTTGGAAAGATCAGTTGTTTTAACCATTCATTAAAATGAATCGGTTCAAATGAGTCATTAGTTCGCGAATTGGACGTGTCATGCGCGTTGTGTGATTATCCCAGCAGTTAGGACATAGACATCCAAGATTTGTGTCAACACAGAAAACATTTCATCACTGGATAGTTTTTTTCGTTTAATTAAAGTGTTTTTTTATGTCAGCTGAATGTGCGGAACGCTTTTCAGAGAAGATAAGGCAACTTATTTAGCACAATTCACATCCAGCGGTAATTCTGGGGAAAAAAAAATCTCCAAATGCTCCACATGAAACTTTGGTCTTCCGACCTTTTACCACCGTGTCGATTTATTTTGATTAATATGTGCGAGGGAGAGAGAGCAAGACAGCGCTTAGTTTGGAGACGGTGAAGTCTTGTTTACACTTTCGCCTGGCTCCAAAGAGAGAGAGTGCGTGCGCGACCGGAGCTCTCTCTCTCTCTCTCTCTGCTCGTTCTTTCAGTTATAAACATGTCCTGTCACAATTGCAGCAGTTCATCTACATTACTCACCGATCAAATAAGACTTTGGCGGGACAAAAATTCACTTTGGCGGGCGCTAAAACAAGTTCAATGCAGGAAAATTCATGCGTGAATTTAACTTAGTAGTATAGGCTACATGACCATGCACTCGCACAAATGCGACCACATACAATTTTAACTTGCACATTCTCAAAAAATGGTCGCATATAAAAAAATTAAAAACAAAAAAACAAACTTATTATGGCCTGAATACCCTTATAAAGGTCTCCCAAAGCTCCAGCCAGAACTTTATAAGCTGAAGTTTTTCCACCCATTGGCTCGCCAACAATCATGAAGCCGTGCCTGACCAGCATCATCTCATACACCTGCACACACAATAAAACTGTTCAATTGTTTGCTTTTTTTATTGAACAGACAGTTTTAGTTCTAAAAACAAAGTCTGACTTGTCCCATTAACATAGAATTAGCTTATTCTTTCAAACTTCAAAAAGGATCACCCAATCAAATTTTAGAGTTCAAATTTAATTTTATAATGATTTTGTATTTAAAATAAATTTTTAGCTGGATCAGTGCTCATATATAAACTACTTTCTAAATGTTTGAATCTTAAGGCAGAATTTGTAAGGGGAAAAATGAATGAGTATAAAGACAAATGTTCATTGACTGATCAGATTTCGTACTTGTATAATTTTGCTGATGAACCACGGTACAGGCTGCAGTTTCATCCTGGCGATGTTGTCGTCCAAAGCTTTTAACAGTAAATCATAATCTGGTTTGGGCAGAACCACTCCAGGAAACAAATCAGTGATGATTCCCTAAAACACATACAAACACACCATCATTAACCACACGCAAACTCATTCAAAATGAATATGCAATTTTCATTCACACACCTGAAACAGTGGTAAATCCTGCGCGAGGAACTTGGCCATGTTGACATCCATGAGAGCTCTAAGCAGCAAAACGCTCTCGTCTTCCTCTGGGTATTTGAGTTTCAGGTTTCCCGCTGCAGTCAGGACTGATTTCACTGCACGCATCCCGTAATCGTAGTGCGCTTGAGACGAAAGCTGCTCCGAGCACAAGCGATACGTCGCCACAATCTTCTGAGCCAGGCTGGAAAACACAAAACCAGGCAGTAAAACAACTGGAACTTTAAATAATAGTACCCACCAAACTAAAAAACAGTTTAGTTTTATTGTCTGGTTGGACCTGATTTTACCTCCGGGAAGCTGTGAATCCCATTGAATAAAGTGATATCTCTCCAATCAGTCCATAATCCGGAACCATCATTGCAACTGTGCGGAACAAAGCCTACAAACATACAAATATAGACACAAAACATGGTGAAAATATAATGACGACCCATTTTTTTTATTGAAATTAATTTAACCCCGTAAAGCTCTTGTTTATCTCAAAGTGTTACAAATGGAGCCAAACAACAAGAAAATTACAAGATGGAAACCTGAAAATGAACATCTTACAAATGATAATTAAGTATTTGGTGTGTTAATTAAGTATTTCTCTGTAAATATGTATGAGCGTGTTTGTTTTTGGTTACTTTCAGGTTATCGGGTAGTTCTGCTCTGCCTGCGTATCCTGGGTTCATGGTGATAAACACACAGCAGGTTGGGTTGAGAGAGAGCTCGGTTCCTTCAAACATAAATGTCTTCATGTCTCGCATTATGGCTTGCTGAATACTCAAAATCTGCTGAGCGACCACAGACAACACCTCCACCTGAAAGAGAGCGACAAACACAGAGAGACAAGCTGATAGGCAAACAGATAAGGGTTAACATGCATGCTTAAAGGGGTGGTATAATGACCTTTTAACAAGATGTAAAATAAGTCTTCGATGTCCCCAGAGTGTGTATGTGAAGTTTTAGCTCAAAATACCCCACAGATATTTTTATATAGCATGTTAAAGTTGTCATTTTTTGTGCGTGAGCAAAAACACACAGTTTTGTGTCCGTTCCTTTAAATGCAAATGAGCTGCTGCTCCCGGCACAGAGGGCGGAGCTTCAACAGCTTCTGTCCTTTTACCTCACACAGAGATGCACTGGAAATTTCAAAAACTTTTAGCCTTTTATGTTCAAACCAAAGTCAGAAAGATGGAGAGACTCAAGAAGAAGTGACAACATGTAGACAACATTTCTGAATGGTTAGTAGGTGAATTTATGTAGCTTATGTGTAGTTATCTTCTAGTCACTGATTAGCAGATTCTGTCATGATAATCTATAAATCGCGTTCCCAGGGGCGGGGTTTATGTAAATTTTAGGGTTGGTGATGTCACTAACCCGGGAGGAATGTGGTGTAGTCTCTACCAGTCGTTTGTTGTAGTCCTTAAAAAGCGATTTCTTTAAAAGCAAATATCTCCCTTTGCTTTGAACTTTGAGCGTCGTAATTTTGCAGATGTTGTTTATGCTCAAACAGTTGTTTATGCTCACACTAACTAAAGTTAGAAAAGTGAAATCATATTCAACCACCCCTTTAATTTGTTAATTCAGCGGTCACATTACCACTCTTTTTGATAATCTGTGGTGAAGCTATGGCGTTTTATTCTGCAGTACTGACCTCTATACGGTTGAACTCGTCGAAACATGCCCACGCTCCAGACTGTGCCAGACCCTTGAAAAACTTACTCATAGCTTTGTAGTCCAGACCATCAGAACAGTTGAACACCACACACTAAACACACATTTACACGTTTGTCACTTACATACAATAACATTAACAATAGTAATCAGAGATCAAACTGAAATAGTAGCTTTATCTACGCCGTAAAATCCTTTTGAGCACCTGTTTGGCGAGCGCTTTGGCCAGATCTTTAGTCGTCTCCGTTTTTCCAGTTCCCGCAGGACCCTCTGGAGCTCCGCCCAGATTCAGCTTCAAAGCGCCCATCAGAGTCCTGAGGACCAATCAGCATTCAGCATAAAAGACGTAACATAACTCAAAACTCCACAACTACGGCCCCGGATCATTAAAGAGCTCAACACTAGGAATAAAATTAAATATTATCAAAATGTTTTAGTGTGTGTTTATGTGAGTGCACCTGTAGCAGCGATCAGTTAGTGGTGTTATGACCAGGCGCGGTGAATTGCCGAGATATTCGTATCCATATCTGATCACAGTGGTGATCATCCTCAACATGACCTCCCCGTCTTCCCAGAAATACCGCAGCTGGGAAATCCACTGGAAATCATTCAGAGATGAAACGCCATCCTGAGCCAGCTTGCACACAACATCACGTGCTGCGTGGAACGAAGGGGCAAAAGTCATGAACTATATATTAGACATCAGAGACTACACCTACGGAATATAGATGAGACCATTTGATGCATTCTGCAAACAAATACACTACTGCTCAAAAGTTTGGAATAATTAAACAATTTTATGTTTTTGAAAGAAGTCTCTTATGCTCACCAAAAAAACTAATATTGTGAAGTAGTATTACAATTTAAAAAAAATGGTTTTCTATATGAAAATATATTTTAAAGTGTAATTTATTCCTGAGATCAAAGCTGAATTTTCAGCATCATTACTCCAGTCTTCAGTGTCACATGATCCTTCAGAAATCATTCTAATATGATGATTTGCTGCTCAAGAAACATTTCTGATTATTATCAATGTTGGAAAAACGTTTTTGCTGCTTTATATTTTTGTGGAAACCGTGACACACTACCATTCAAAACTTTGGAGCAAGTAAGATTTAAAATAACAATAATATTCTTTTATTCAGCAAGTGACAAGAGAGACATTTATAATGTTACAAAAGATTTCTATTTCAAATAAGTGCTGTTCATTGAACATGGCATGATGAAAATGGCATTTACCATGAACATCAATGACGATAAGAGCACCCAGAGTCATCCTGGCCCCACCTGGCAACTTCCCTCTTACCAGCTCAACTATATCAGCGATCTGAGCATTACTCTGCTCAACGTAAGCCTGAAACACATGCATAACAGAACTTTCACCACAAAAAAAAAAGACCAGCAGCACTTAAAGGGATACTTCACCGATTAGCATTAAGCTTTGTATCAGTAGAAACCCGGTAGTATTTTCGAGTGACCGTGCTTCCCTCCCTCATGTGCCCCTGAGACGAGAGATTTCTGTATTGTGTATCATGGAAAAAAACCTCAGATGACGCAAAAATCGTCACTTATCGTCATCGGAGGCTTTTTTGTCCAGAGGCGAGAGACTACAGCCAGTAGGAGGAGCTCGTTCCGCATGTGTTCAACCCGCCCATAGGGGGAGCTCACGATAAAACACCGTCTTTTCAGTTTCGAGTCGACTAGTAGCCTAGCTGTATCATTTCTGCCCTCTGTAACCGGTAGGCGTGGCTTGGGAGTGTCCTCGTAGAGCAGCGAAGCAAGTGCATTCTGGGAGTTGTTGTCTTTCATCCACATGAGCCAAAAATACATTTTCTGGCTTTTCTCAGTCTAGAAGGCACCAACTTCTAAAATAATTTCACATTTCTACTACATAAATGACCCAATTTAAATACACATTCATCTTTCCAGCGGTGAAATATCCCTATAATCAAATCTGCTCTGAATGTGTTTGTATTTGTGTGCGTGTGCTCACAGGAAGTGTGTTGTTCTGTATAGCATCAGATACTTCACTGGTCCAGAATATGCAGGACGCACAGATCACGACCTGACCGGGCCACAGCAGCACCCACTTCTTCCTAGGCATCTGAAACATGCAGAATCAAACACACATGATGCGCTGATCATATTATACATGTTTATAAGTCTTTGTGTGTGTCTATACCTCCGAGTACTGCTCCATTCCTTGTTTAATGACGTCTCTGATGCTCATCAGCATCGTGTTTTCAACCTGCAGAAGCCACTTCTCAACCATTCCCTAAAATTCACAGGAAACATATTACACATTTGCACAAGCGAGGAAATCTCATGAAACTTTACATGAAAAGCTTATATTTTACTCCAAAATCAAAAGAAAGAAATAAGAATTGTATTTCACATAAAGGAAAAAAAATTTGTTTTGGTTTCTTGAGATTCTCCCCTTTTATTTGTCTCTCTGTCTGTACCTTGGCTTTAGCAGGGTAGATGGTTTCTATAAAGGGGACGATCTCTTTCTCTGAGCTGATCATTCCCGTGATCTCCAGGTCAGGGGTGAATTCCAGTTTAGCGATGCCCTCAAAACACTTCTTAAGATGAGGCTGAACACGCAGTGGATCCTTCGTCTCAGACAAGATCTCCAACATCTCATCATTAGATAAGAAGAAAAACCTATAGAGTGAGAAATAAAGAGGTGACTTATTTATAGTGACTCTGAACATCAAACTGAGATACCTGAGGGTGTTTTAACATCTTTAAGAGGTAGATCTGCAAGTTTAATCTCACCGAGGGAAGAAGAGTCTCTTTGTTTCCAGGTATGAGTTCAGACCCTGCTGTATTTCCTCCAGAAATGTGTTGGACTCCTGAAGGCGACCCAGCATGTTAGGCTGCTCTGTGGCCACCAATACATGTGTGTCCTTTAACTGTTAAAAAATATAAAAAAAACACATGGCATGCTCAATAATGTACACTATCGGTCAAAAGGTTGTAATAATTATGTTTGTTTTTTTCTTTATGCTCACCAAGGCTCCCATTTATTTAATCAAAAATACAGTAAAAACAGCAATATTGTGAAATATTATTACCATTTAAAAGGACTGTTTGAATATATTTAAAATATAATTTATTCCTGTGATCAAAGCTGAATTTTCAGCATCATTACTCCAGTCTTCAGTGTCACATGATCCTTCAGAAATCATTCTAATATGCTGATTTGCTGCTCAATTATTATCTCATTAAGCTGTTGGAATGACAGTATTTACTACATATTAAAACAATGGATTTGGATATGGACATCTTCGTGTGCTCTTTACTTGCTATTATTAAACCTGATGGTTGTCAGATATAGGTGCTGGTCATTAGCTTTACTGTATGTACTGTACAGTCGTGTACAGTTAATAACAAATGCAATCACACTCACCGCTTCAGCGACAATGTTTTTCCAGTAACTGTCTACGATGGCAAACTTGCGTCCATTCTCTGGCATCTGGGCGATGATGTCCTCTGAGCTGAAGATGGGCTCGAGATACATCCACATGCTTTGACACTGCAACATCGTATCCAATATTTCCTGCATGCTCTGCAACTTCTCCTCCCATGTCTAATGAGAGAGAAAGAACTATTTATCACAAAAGGTCGAGGGTCTTATTATTATTTTACAGGGTCATATTATTTACAGAGTCATACTGTAACATGCACAACTCAAAACTTCTTCCCCAGTCCACCTAGAATTAATTTCATTGAAACTAAACTGCACAAGTTGTCATTGGCACTGTCGTTTCTCATTCCACAGAAGTCAGGTTATTTACATGTAGACTTCTTAAAGGTACAATAAATGGTCATGGAAACTTGTTTTGTGGCAAGAAATGCTTATGCTAATTCTGTGCAGGTGAACGAGTCGTGAACCTTTGCGTCGGCCTCGATGGGTTTGATGAATGGAGACCCTCTCATAGTCTGAGTCTTGATGATGTGATCATCCAACAGCAGCTGAATATCATCGACCGCCGCTAAAACACTTGTACCCTTCACAAACAAAATACACACACACAAACAATAGAAAAATAATGCTGTTAAAATAAACAGTAGTTTAAAATAAAAGCCACATTTTTTTTTAATAATAATCATTTTAGTTTATCAGTAGTGATTCAGCCACTGAAACTGAAATTTAAATATAATTAATCAAATTTATTCAGTAATCAACACTGATATAAAAACAGTTTATAAACTTTTAAAATGCAAATAAGGCAGTTATATATCAGCTTTTTAATGATATAACTATGTTTCTACTCCAATTCGTCATTTAAACGGTGGCTCATGGCAGATTTATTCAAACATACATTAAATATTAATGAGAATAGGTTAAGTAAAATATAATGAATATGTAATATAGATCATTTATTTAACAAAATGCCACTTTCATCATGCCACATTAAAGTGTATCTTATGAAGTGTGTTTTACCGTGTCCTTATACGGTAAAAACCCAAAGCAGAGCTCGGTCCACTCCCGTTTCATTTTCTCCAGGGACTTTTCCAGAGAGTATTCTTTACTGGCGGAAGCGCCAATTTCCTCCAGCCTGCAGACAGACAGAGACAGAGAGAGACACGACTCATGAAAGAGTGATCCTGACTAATTCCGATTGCATCAAGCAACATGGTTTCACACTAAAGATAACTTTTAAATGTCAAAGGTAAGCCTTACTGGTCAGAATATTTCGACAATCCGAGCTCCACCATCTTGATTAGTGGGGTGTCCTCGTCTGGTTTAACATCAAATCCCACTGTATTACTTATCTGATATCAGCCACACAAAAAATACAAATAATTCACATCCATCAAACAGTGAGGAAATGCAACAATAATGGTAAATAAACAGTCAGAAAAAATAATACATATCCAACATAATTTACATGTCAATATATTAATACATTTTTAAAACAGTAGTTTGGCCACTAAAGCTATTTATTGTCATAAATCAGAATTTAACTAAATACAGCACTTTTGAAGAAAAAAATACATGAACTGTTCAAAGGAATCAAATGATTCAATGTCAAAAAATGTCCCTTTGAACATCTGTGAGTGAGTTTCACTAATAAATAAAGCGTTATGTATACTACTGTCGTACCATCTCCCAGTGTCTGTCCTTCAGGCCTGGATTGCAGATAGTTGTCAAAATAGGCAGGTGTTGTTTGAATTTGTCAATCTTTTTCTTGAAGTTCTCCGTGGCACGTGCGGGAGCCGTTCGCGCTGAGAACGTCTTTGCAAGTTTATACATGGTGCGCCACATGTTTGCTAACTCCTCTGACACCGTTTCTGCGTTCATGTTTCGGAATGGACCTCGAGAGCAAACACAGAAGACTTATGAAACACACAAGAATAAACATATCCAGTCACATGCCAAACTGATTTAGATGCTTAATATATATATATATCTTTGAGGTCCAGGAACAGTTGAGACACGATAGGAAAAACAACAGTTGAGAGTGAAAAACAACATCATCGACAGGACAAATGGATGTCTTTCTTTATTATACAAATGTTTGTCCAGTCAGATAATAATGAATAATTCCAACAGGAAATATGACAGCATGTGTTTTACCATTCATCCACACATCAGATTTGGTCAGAAAATCAAGACCCGTGATCCACAGCTGGTCGTACGGCTGTTTCTTGGCCATTACTGTTTGTAAGATGGGGAACTGACTCTGTTCTTTGTCCAGAAAACTCTCTTCTTTATTAATCCCCTGAAATAAACACACATTTTTACATTTCATTTAATCAAAAAAATTATCATAATCAGTCTTTCTCTCGTCTTGACTCATCTCCCAATTTTATTTTTATTTATTTATGTTTTATCTGCATTGCATGTGACCCAGGTAGCTCTTGGAAAAGAGTGACAATATCAAACACAAACCTCTATCTCTTTGACAATGGCTTCCATCCTGATGCTGATTTTATTGAGTTTCTCCACATTGTTCTTATTCTCATCCAAAGTCATCTTTTCTTTCATCTTAAAGATGTACAACTCTTTATCCAGACCCTTCAGCGTCTCCTCTAACTTCCCTATTCTGAGGATGAAACGTATGATAACCGCATGGTTTGTTTAAGCTGTGTAGGATGTGTTTGGTGTGTGTGTGTGTGTGTGTGTGGTGTGTGTGTGTGTGTGTGTGTGTGTGTGTGTGTGTGTGTGTGTGTGCGTGCGTGCGTGCGTGCGTGCGTGCGTGCGTGCGTGCGTGCGTGCGTGCGTGCGTGCGTGTGTGTGTGTCCGTGTTTAAGCACCTTTTCATCAGATTGATCTCAGCCTGATCTTTCTGATTGTTCAGTTTATCCTTACTGAATTTAATCGATGACAGAATCTGCTCAGGCCAGTGGATCACAGTGCTGAACAACTTCATATCCTCCACTGTGAAGAAAGAAAGACTTAAGGAGTTAAAAAAAATAAAAAATAAAGACCCAGACTGCCCCAAATGCAGAAGGCAAACACACACTGAGAGATTGTGAGTGAAAAGCGGGTTGAAATATTAGTAAAACTGTAATTGAGTAGCAAGTATTTGCATGCACACATTACGCAGAGGAAGTTTACCTGGTAGGGTGGCATAGTCGAGCAGGAAGTCAAGTCTGTTCACAGCTTCCTCAATCTCATGGCGGAGTCTGTGTACGGTGACTTCACTTGTGTGTTTCAGGTACTGGTTTAACTCCACCAGCTCCTCTGTGTTACTCAACTTGCCAGTGATTCTGTCCGTAATCTCATCGTAACGACGGCAGATACTATTGTAGAATAATAAATGCTATATGCTATAAATGGTATATGGTATAATATATTACCTCATACAAACAATGGGTCTCATTCATGAAACACGAGTAGAACGAATTTGTGAGTAAATCGTGTGTAAAGTGGTTCTGCCGTAAATTTTCGGATTCATTAAAATGTTCGTATTTTCCAAATGTTAGTTGGTACGAAAGAAATCTCCACCTGCTCCAGCCACGCGTAAATAGTGCGTTTAACATCCGAACGTTTTGCTCATTAATAAGGCTGCATTTTAATTCACCTTAATCGGGTACATATTTACACAGCATTTTGAAAAAATATTATATATAGTAATTACATACGGTTTTTCTTTTTACTTTTATTATGAGAGCCAGTAAAAGCATCTGCAAACGGAACACAAGTTCACAAGTCACAAGTGTTGCAGTCAAGCTTCATGTCGAACCATTTTCTTTTCACTTCTGGGACTGTTCGATTAACAGATGAAACTCCATTAACTGCATCTGTAATATATGCTGCCAAGCTTCCTTTTTTTTAGGACCTGATACGCCACTATGTACGCTTGAAAATAAAATGTGGCGTTTTGAATGAACTTCTGATAATAAAACTTCAATTTCTGCATCTGAGAAATTTCTCTTTTTCATTCGCTTTTGAGAAGACATGTTGAAATCCTTCGTTTGGTGTCATAATATGATGCCCATATATAGTTGTCAGTCGGATTTAATGGGCGGGATTTATGGTAATTGAGAATGAGCGTGCACGCGCGTCCCATTTACTGTACGACTGATTGGAATTCATTAACACACACACACACACATTTCACTATCACATCTGACGTTTACGAAGTATTTGTGAATCAGGAGAAGAGTTTTCGTGAAGGTCTCTTTACGCACAAATCACTCACATATTTACTTGTATATTTACGAATGCTTCATGAATGAGACCCATTGTGTGAAAATAGCTAATGAAACTGCTATCAACTAAAAATCAGCTAAAAACAATCTCATTCCGTTTAAATAATGTGACACGTTTTTGAAGGCAACAGGAAGTTTAATGAGAGAAATGATGTCACTACAGTCCCTACAGGTAAAACTATTGTTTTTTCAGGCATTGGTCAATTTTGATATTTTGAGATATTCTCCTTCCATAACTTGTCTTATTCAGACTACAGGAAAGAAAACATCCAAAATACACATTTAAGTGTTTATTTTATTACACTTCATCTATTTGTGTCTGTAGATTTTTAATTATAAATTATAGCTTTAAAGGCCATTTTCTTAAAATGAGTTCATTCTCTTAGAAGCACATTCATTCACCAAACTTTACGGTTCAATTTCTATCTATATTCTGAAGGGTTTTACAGAGGGGTTCGTTCAAATATCATTTGACTCATTTATATTACACTTTATTTCTTAAAACATGGTGATAATGTATTTCTGGCTGTTAACAGTATTTTCTGAGTGATAAAAATAATTATAAAAAAAAAACTTTAACTTTAAAATGTCAACAAAACGAAACAAGAATTGTGAAGAACATTTCAGACTGTTTCCACCCACCTCTTGTTGAGTTCTCGGTTCTCCTCCATCACAAATGTGGTAAGAAGATCTATGAGATGCTCTGCCTTGTCGCACAGATCTTGGTTCAGGTTCACCGCATCCAGACAGAACAGGGACAGAGGGACTGTCACATGCAGTGATGCGATCTCCTTCCACACGTTCTGCACACCTGTGATTTTCTACAGGTCACAAAAGTAGAATCATCTTGCTTTACAAGGAAGCATTTCACCCTAGTGTTGTGTATAAGGCTGCAATGCACACACTAGAAAAGCTACCTTAGTAAAGCCCTGCAGTGAGTGCTTGGATTTAAGGAAGTTCAGTATGTCTTGACGGTCCAGTGAATCAGTGTACCTCTTATACACTTCCAGATACCTACACAAGCACAGACAAACTACAGTGTGATTCAATCATAATTTGAAGCTTTTCTACTAGAAAACATGCTCTCCGAATGATAGCGGACCTCTGGGGCCCAACGGTGTTCCTCTGAAAGATCTCTCTCGCTCGGTTCATGATGTCTGTCACCAGCGACTCGTTGGGTCTCACTGAGCGCAGCATTAATGTTTCTCCGAACTCTGGGAAAAGTGCACCTTCCACCTGTAAGAAAAGATCACTCATTTGGATTTCTGGTTTAAAAATGATGGTTTAAGTATGTACTAGGTTTAATTGTTTTCTGCCTTACACAGCTTCATTAAAAGGGATAGTTAAACCAAAAATGAAAATTAAGTCATCAAGATGAATAAAAACATGACATGAAATACAACTCCTAGAAATCCCCAAAAAAGTGTCTTCATTCTTTCTTCACTGAGTTAAATATCTCCAGACTGGAACTCCAGTTGTCAGATGAGAGTTAGAATGACAGCTGACAGATGTGAACACGATAAACATGACGGATATATTCGCCTCAGAGATTAAAGTACCTGGATTTTATTTCATGTGGCGTTTTATTAAACTTGTGTGCTAATAGAGTCTCAAGAATGTGCAGTCGAGCACAGAAGTTCAACGACAAGATTTTTGTTAAATAATGCATTAAATTTCGGTTTGTTTTCCACCAAACCCTAACATATACCCCCAGAACACTTAGAATATACGGCACGTGTCGCATGGGATCATTCTATGATACTTATGCATAATTTTTTTAAGGTTGATGCTGTTTGCTATTCACTGCCATTATATGGACAAGCGTGAGCATGACATTTTTTTTTTTTTTTTTCTCCTTTTGTGGTCCAAAAAAGAAAGAAAGGCATACAGCATTTAATTATAAAATAACACCAAGGTGAGTAAATTATGACATCATTTTTATTTTAATGGAAGCAATCTAGTTGTTGCTGTTAAAGTGTGTAACTTCTGCTAGATGTTCAATTTTCATTGTTTGTGTAAAATTATGACAAAGTGATTGTGTTTGTGTGCATATTCCAGGACCAAAAATAACTCTTACCAATGCAAGTAAAGATTGGGAGCCACTCAATCTGAACTTTGCAGACATAATATGAGTAATGCAAATGAAAGTCATACCAATCCTCTCTACTAAAGAAAATATCCTTAAAAAATGTACACTATAGTAATACTACTATAACAATAGAAATCATCAGGGAGTCCTCTTTTTGTTAAATAAAAGTATATGTGTGTTTACCCGTGGGATGTTGTGGGCGCTGTTGATGATCTGTGAGAATGCTTGTTGTATGAGCTCCCAGCAGCTCTGCAGTGAAGGTTCGAATGCAATTCTGGGGTCCTCGAGTCTTAACTTCAGCAGTAACACTGGACGCTGTGTGTAATGCAGCTCACTAAAACACTCCCCAAAATCATTACCATCCTGCAAAAAAAAACAAAAAAACATTAAAAATCTAACCGACCTCAATATAATAAATATACACAATAACTCTCAAAAAGCATGCATCTGCAAACAGACAGACGTGTACATATACACCCATAAATGCAAGCACATGCTCAGTAATTAGGCTGTATAATGTGAAGACAACATCAGCAGGACAAAACATATCAGTGGCTGTGGACCCTAATAATCTGACCATAATCAGACTAGTAGCACAGTCGGAATAAAAACAGTAATGTAACCACATCAATCGGAGTAAATTGGGCAAATCGCTGTCCCAACAGGCCTTGCTTCGGACGCAAGTTTTAGGCGCGGGAAGGGCTGTATTTACTGCTTGATAAATATAAGCATCATGACATTATATAGCATTCATGTAAACACTATGTACGAATTCATCAATCGGAGTGATTTCATTTTGAAACAAAAGGTGTCAATGTAAACGTCACTAGTGTCACTGGTTTCAGTACCTGATGTAGCTGGAAAAACTGCAGCAGATCGTGCAGTGATGCGACCACCAGACTGCGCAGCTGCAGTGACATCAGTGCAGCCACACAGAAGAAGAGCTTCTGGGCCTTTACCGGGGCGATGCTTTCTTTCTTCGGCACTAGTGGCAACCACGAGTCTTTAAAGGTCACGAAAAGAGAAGCACAGCTGGGCAGCCAGCTACACAACACACACACACACACACCAGAGGAAACAGGTGATATGTTATATGCAACTTTTATTATTTTGCTTTAAAATTTTACCTTCATTTTTCTGCTTGGCTGTGTATCAAAATTCACTTCTTGAGTTGGTATGTTCATGATACCAGTTAACCAATTTGATTTATTTTCTGTGCTTAAGTGCAAGATATTCTCAAATGTCTTAATTTTCAAAAGTTAAAGAAGTCATCTTATTGTATAAAATTTACATTTAAAATTCTGTAATAAAAGGGTGTCTAAAAACTGTTTTTGAGTGGTAAAATATGATGGACAGAAATAAAAGTCTCACACAAACCTATAATTAAGGCTTTAGAAACTTGTTTATATAGTACAGCAGTCAGTCACCAACTTCACTTGTTATTGACTGATTCAGTCAGTCCATTCATTGAAGAATGTGTCAGACTGAAATTCCCACTTCCTGCAGTATATCTTCTAAACACTTCACACTGACTGTTGCTGTAGAGCCACGGACACCCTGCGTGTTAAAGCAGGTCCAGATTGCTCTTTATTTCCCCATTGTTCAAACCCTCATTCAAAACTCTAAAAGCTTGTATTGTGTGCGATTCTCTGGGTAGTTTGAGGAGACCATGGATACAGAGATGAGAACAAAGGTAGCCAAGACGAAGAGGACTATTTAAACAACAACACACTCGCTGACCTTATTCAAATGTACATTTGCCACAGTCCGGTAAATGTTCAGTATATCCCATGAGAGCATCAGGACATTGCTATGACTAATTGATAAAACAGACAAACATCAATAGTGTAATAGTTCATGTTACATTCTCTTATCTGTAAATGCAAATTTGTTTTGTTTAACTCCAAGTAACAAAGAGTAGAACTGAGTTGTTTCTGAATGATTCAGAGTTTTTAAATGAATGACTCAAAAGAAGAGTTGTTTCACCACTAAATGAATCACAGTTGAGTCAATGATGAATGACTCACTCATAAAGACAAGTCACTTGTTTGTTATTTTAATATCATTAATATGCTATAATAATTTTGATTAGTTTGTACAATTTGAATAAAATTGGATTTTATTTTTATATTTTCTGTTTTCATTTCAATTTTAGTCATTTTGTTTTGTGTTTTTGTTATTTTAAAAATGTCTAAAATAGTTTTTTTATACATTTTTATTTCAGTTTTAGTCATTTTAGTACTTCAAGTTAAACTAAACAAAAATGAGAAATGTTTTAGAAATAGTTTTAGTTTTAGTGAATGATAATAAACCGGGAATGAATCAGTGTTGATGAACAAATCGGTTGAACGAATGATTAAAATGACTCACTCGTAAAGGTAAGTCATTTGTTTGTTTGTTCCCGAACTCATTGAACGGGGCTGAATCAATGATTCAAACTGCTCGTAATTAGTCGCTACCTACTACAGTTTCAATGAAACCTGCAAAAACAAACACTTAAAAATCTCAACAACCAACACTGGAAGAAACACAGACAAGAGGAGTGATGCTGACTATGAAAAGTCCCAGTGCTGTTGGACTGTTATATCGGCCCTTTTGAAACACTGCTCGACCAATCAGATTCAAGGAGCGGAACTAACTACTGTATAAAGTTCTATAATTACAGCTTCCTGGACGTCCAGCTCTTCCTTTGCGTGCTCAGAGATGTAATTATAGAGCTGGATTCAGGTGACAACAGTGACAGGTTTACAGAGAACATGAGAATGAAACCTACAGATATATCATGTGTCTCCGTAAGACGTGTCAATCTGTACTGCTTTCGTTACAGTCCACGGCAGGAAGTTACTTAAACCAGACCTCACAAAAAAACACAGACTTCACTTGTTCAGAACAAATATTTACACGCACACAAAGTCTCTTACGTGTTAAGCAGTTCATCTCGTGTGTTCTGACACTGTCGCCGCACCAGCTCCTCAAACTCCGCTGGTAAGAGCGGAAGATCGGCTGAGAGCAGCTCGTCCAAACACACAAACCGCAGAGACGAGAAACTACAAATGAAACATAATAATTTTATAAGTCATAAATGGGATCATAATGATTAAGGACCATGATGGAGGGATCAGAGATGCCGACCTGCTCATCCAGAGATCCTGTATGTGGAGCAGCATAGGGTTCACAGTGTAGAGGTTCTCCATCTGCCAGCTGTAAGCTTCCAGGGAGCTCACGGACCAGGGCACTGGTGCACGAATTACACGGGACGTGAAAGGCCGGGGAACAGCAGAAATTGATAGACGCTCCCTCTCTGCTGGATCTAGCAGGATATAATCGACTGCAAAAAAAGAAAGAGATTACAATTATAATTTATTCAAAGGGCCACACAAGTGTGGAAATGACTCGCACTAAAAAGATAGTAACATAAATTAGATGGCAAAAAAAAAAAAAAAAAAAAGTCAACAAATTGGGAAGGAAGTAAATATTTAGAAAGTCATATCTAGTCTTATCGCCCAGTGTAACAAAAATAATAGTATAATAAGAATAATAAATATAATATATATATAAATAAATCAAATAATGGTGCGCTACATAATTTCTTTTTAAAGAAATTGGGTACATTTGTTGAAATTGAGATTTATACATCACCCAAAAGCTGAATAAATAAGCTTTCCATTAATGTATGGTTTGTTTATAAATAACAATATTTGGGCGAGATGCAACTATTTGAAAATCTGGAATCTGAGGGAGCAAAAAAATCGAAACATTGAGAAACAAATCGCCTTTAAAGTTGTTCATTTATGTTCGCGATTGTGCTGCATTCACTCACAAAAAGAAATATTTTATATATTTACGATAGAAAATGTACTAAATATTTTCATGGAACATGATCTTTACTTAGCTCAAACAGTAGAGCGTTGGCGCTTGCAACGCCAAGGTCATGGGTTCGATTCCCGGGGAAAGCAAGAACTGATAAGAATGTAAATGTGTACCTTGAAATGCCATGAAAGTCGCTTTGGATAAAAGCGTCTGCCAAATGCATAAATGTAAACTTAATATCCTTATGATTTTTGGCCAAAGATATACCTGTGCGACATATGACTGGTTTTGTGATCCAGGGTCACACATATATATATATATATATATATACAGTATATATATCTTTTTTTTTCTTTTTTTTTATAGTACTTGTTTAGTGTCATTAATATACCAGCTGAACTGTACATCATCTACTCTAGATGGTGTCGTGTGTCATACCGATGCTCTTGCGGAGGCTGAACTCATAGTCTCTCTGGACCTCCTCCA
Organism: Leuciscus leuciscus; assembly: GCF_965113295.1. NCBI lineage: Eukaryota > Metazoa > Chordata > Actinopteri > Cypriniformes > Leuciscidae > Leuciscus > Leuciscus leuciscus. Next base: position 29,683,205 of record NC_138735.1, read on the forward strand.
GGAGATCCTCCTGCATCCTCTGCATCTTCTGCTCATCCTCTTGGAAACGGCTGGGTACCAGCTTCAGGATAGCGCTGATCTGCTCTGGCGGGTGGGGGGCCAACATGTGGCCGTAAATACCCTCAGTGATATAGTACAAATACCTCTGAGAGAGAAAGAGAGGAGAAAGAATATAAACTGACAGATGGATGCATGAGAACCAGTTCTTATTTAAAAAAATTTTTTTATTTATTATCTATCTATCTATATTTATATATTAGTGTATTAAAATGAGGAGGCATCAATATAGCTTGGATGGATGTTGCTAATACTGACCTCTAAGTCTCTCTCTGTAGGTTCAATCTGGTCCCTTTGACTTTGTTTCTCTTCATGCCGAATGATTTCAAGCTGCTGGTTCGGTGTCAAAGGGCGACTTCTAAGAATGATGGCATTTTGTTTGTTAATGTTAAAAAGATGGTTCCTGGTGTAAATATTACAGTAAATACACACATATGCTCTAAATCTCTGCTTTAAAGTGTCGGCTGTGTGAGAGAGAGAACGTTTACCTCTGTGCTCGGGTCGGACGGTGTCGCCTCCTCACAACCGGAGCGTCACTGCAGACTTGAATGTGAAGTTAAGATGGGACTCACTTAAAGTGTGTGTGTGTGTAGTACAATACCAGTCAAAAGTTTTGAAATAATTATTTAATATTTTTGAAAGAAGGCTGTATTTATTTGATCAGAAATACAGTAATATTGTGAAAAATATTATTACAATTTAAAATAACTATTGTAGTTTAATACAGTATTTCAAAATGTAATTTATTCCTGTGATCAAAGCTGAATTTTCAGCATCATTACTCCAGTCTTCAGTGTCACATGATCCTTCAGAAATCATTCTAATATGATGATTTGCTGCTCAATTACTAGTATTGCTCGATTATGAATAACGGTTCTTACTCTTATCAATGGTAGTTGAAAACTATTTTTGCTGCTTAAAGGGATAGTTCACTTTGAAATTAATTTTTGGTATGTTTTAGCTTACCTCAAGGGCATCCAAGATGTAGGTGTCTTTTTTTCCGCAGTAGTTTCAATTTTGATATTTTTAGGTCAAACCGTTCTTGTCTGTCAGTCATATAATGCAGGTCTATGGTCACTGTCTCAAAGAGCATGCACAGAGTCCAAATTAAAACAATTCCCCGTCGTCCAAATTAAACAATTCCCCATCGTAAGTACACATTGATGGCCCAAGAAACGAAACGAGCGGTTTGTGTGAGAAAACGAACAGTATTTATATTGTTTTTACCACTTATACACAGCCATGTCCAAGTGATCTGATCTGACGTGTGCGCAGACTGGTGCATAGATATATATACACTAGATGTCGCCTTGTCTACGGCAGTTCATTGGAACGAATGTCTTTAAGGCGACATCTAGTGTGTATATCTATGCACCAGTCTGCGCACACGTCAGATCAGATCACTTGGACATGTCTGTGTATAAGAGGTAAAAACGATATAAATACTGTTCGTTTTCTCACACAAACCGCTCGTTTCGTGTCTTAGGCCATCAATGTGTACTTACGATGGGGAATTGTTTAATTTGGACGACGGGGAATTGTTTTAATTTGAACTCTGTGCATGCTCTTTGAGGTGGTGCCCATAGACCTGCATTATATGACTGACAGACAAGAACGGTTTGACCTAAAAATATCAAAATTGAAACTACTGCGGAAAAAAAGACACCTACATCTTGGATGCCCTTGAGGTAAGCTAAAACATACAAAAAATTTATTTCAAAGTGAACTATCCCTTTAATATTTTTGTGGAAACCTTTTTTTCAGGGTTCTTTGATGAATAGAAATTTCAATGAACAGCATTTATTTGAAATAGAAATCTTTTGTAACATTAAAAATATATTTTCTAATATATATCACTTTTGTTCATTATTTTTTTAGGGGTGTAACAATATATCCTGTCACAATATATCGCGATACAAAAATGCAACAATATGTATCGTGGATAGTGACAATATGGATTGTGTATAGTTCAGGAAAAAATTCTAGTTTTCATAGTGTAGTCAAGTACTACATTAAACTACTGTATATAATGTTGAATATAATGTATAATAATGCAATGGGGGAATATTTGTGGGTCCTGATCATGCCAAATGTTACCAGTAAAAAGTGGCCTACATTATTTTAAATATTATTTGTCTAAAATAATTCAGTATTTTCAGAATATTTTTATTCTGGTGTCACTATTGTCCTGTGCATTGGTTTATCAGCACCAAGTCCAAGTTTTTTTTTTTTTTTTATCATATGTTTTGGAGTATCGCAATAATATCGTATCAGTATCGTATTGTGATATGTATCGAATCGTGACATGAGGGTATCGTTATACCCCTATTATTTTTTAAATACTTGCAGTATTGGCTTACTTGCCCCAAACATAGTGCATCATGTTTCCACAAAAATATGGAAGCAGCACAACTGTTTTTAACATAGATAATAATCATAAATGTTTCTTGAGCATCAAATCATGATTTCTGAAGGTTCATGAGACTGGAGTGATGATGCTGAAAATTCAGCTTTGAATTTGATATTACAATAGAAAACAATTATTTTAAATTGCAATAATAATTCACACTATAACTGTGTAAAATTAGTTTTTGGAATAAATAAATGCAGCCTTGCTGAGCATTAGAGACATCTTTCAAAAACCTAAAAAAAATAGCAATTATTCCAAACTTTTGACAAGTAGCGTATATGCATATTTAAGCATAATTGAGTGTGTGTAAGTCTATGAAAGATGTTTGTTGAGGATACATGCAGCCGGAGGACACTGAAGCGAGTGACGTCTGCGGTGCAGATGTTGGATTTTCAGGTTTTGGCCTCTCGGGCTGTAGTTGTTCCCAATGGACTCGCAGGGAGTTCTGTGGTGCCGCAGCTCCTTGTAGGGAACCGCAAGCGTCCGAGAGTGACTCTGCAGGATGGGCGGGTATTGGCTGTTAAGGAGATAAATCTGAAAGAGAACAGAGGGCAAATCAGGATGAGCGGAAAACATACAGAAAAGATCAAATCAAATTGAGATTGTCATGTAGACACTGAGACACTTTACACACACACACCTGATATAGGTCAGAGGGATTCTGGGATGCGGCGGGATGGGGCTGCAGCCTCCCAGTGCATCCAACATCATGACTCGACTTAGCATTCATCTACGAGGAAAACAAGTACACTAAAACACTTTAAAGCACACATTTTGATCAAACACCGGCTTCATTCTGAGGCATGGTGTCAATGTGTTTCAGAGTATAGAGTATAAAACACAGTACAATGTGTTTTACACTACACAAACTTAGACACAAACGTCTGACAAAATGCTGTCTAGATAGGCAGCGTAACTTAAGTTACTATGATGGCCAACAATGCTGTCTAGACAGATAACGTTACTAGCTTTTGAGACACCGACCAGTTTAAATGTCTTGACTGCCGGTACAAGACAAGTACGTTAAAACCCCACTTTGTAAGTTATCAACAAGTCTGAAAACTTTAAATAGTGAGACAAACTTCAGTAATACTCACTTCTTATTTAACGGACCATTTCAATACGGTTTCGTTTCATCAACAAAATGTTTTTCTCCACATTAACGTCTTTTTAAACGGTTACAATGGTCTTACCTTTAGACATTCCTCATATAATCCGACATAATCGCATTCGGAGAAATATAAATGTATTTGACCAGATCAATGCGCCTCACGGCCGTTAAACGCGCACGAGCGGCTTGCTAATGAATTGAGAGCTTTCTGTCAGTCACCGGTTGTCAATATAAATGTTTGTTCACGCGCTGTACATGGTGACAGCCCGCTATAGTTACACTATCATCAGTAAACCATGGGTTTTGTGAAGCTGTTTGCGTAAAATAATACATTAATAACAAACAAAAAAGTAAATATTTATAAAATCATAAGTTACAGCCATTAAACAACTGTCAATAGTTTTCAAATATTATTACACAGTGCTTCATTGTAGTTGTAATGCCACACTGTGAACACACTGTGTCGCTGTTTCACCGATCGTCACTGAGCAGTAAAACATTGGTCATTTGTAATGCCATTTTGTTCACTACACAGAAATAAAATAATACTAACTTTATTTCACTGGAAGAAAGATTAATATAAAAGTATTTGGCCCACATATGTGCAGTGGACGCCTGTGGGGAGTTTGAGCCCCTTTATAAAATAAAGTAACTATAAGGGGCCTCTCTCCTTGTCCTGATTTAGATCTAATTATAGACATCTTTAACCAGCAGAAACAATGCACTTTTTTTCGCACGTTGTATTATTTATATATATAATGCACTCTCTCACACTCTCTTTATATGTGTATGTGTGTGTGAGTTTTGAGGTCAGGCTGTTAAACTCTCAGAATAAATAACCACAGAACTGGCAAAGGACCTGAGAGCGGACAAGAGCCATTCATCACCAGACCTCTATACAGAGGCAGAGCAATCACCTATAGTAAAGTCTGCCTTACTTAAGAGGGAGAAAGCCAGGTAAATCCAACCGTCCCGTCCGATATTCCAGTTTCTGTCCTCGTAGCAGTAATTCTTTATTCCACACCTTAATCCCCTGCATTCAGCTGAAAAACACTTGTGCACAAAGACATCTTTCTTTACATACTTTCACTAACACACAAGGTCATCAGTAGAAGTGATCAGACACTAGTGAGTGATCCAGCACACGCAGATCAACTAACTCCAGCGCTGTCAGCATCAAATAAACATGACTTCTGTGTTTACTGCTTTCAGATGTCTAAACAAGCACACAGTCTAGCTCTACAACTAGATTACAGACTGACACTGGACTAGATTACACCAGAGATTACACTGGATCACACATGCCGATCAAGACGACAATGAGCCTGACATTCTGGAACAAACGAGTCCGTCAGAATTACTCTACCGCTCAAAAAGTTTGGAATAATTACGATTTTTTTATGTTTTTGAAATAAGTCTCTTATGTTCACCCAAGGCTGCATTTATTTGATAAAAAGTACAGTAAAAATAGCAATACTGTGAAAAATTATAAAACTTTTAAATAACTGTTTTTTTTTATGTGAGTATATTTTAAAATGTAATTTATTACTGTGATCAAAGCTGAATTTTCAGCATCATTACTCCAGTCTTCAGTGTCACATGATCCTTCAGAATGAATGTTTCTTGAGCAGCAAATCATCATATTAGAATCATTTCTGAAGGATCATGTGACACTGAAGACTGGAGTGATGATGCTGAAAATTCAGCTTTGATCACAGGAAAAAATTACATTTAAAAATATATTACAATAGAAAACAGTCATTTCAAATCATAAAAATATTTCACAATATTACAGTTTTTATGTATTTGATGCAGCATTGGTGAACACAAGAAACTCTCTTTCAAAAACATTTAAAAATCTTACCGACCCCAAACATCTGAACGATAGTGTACGTGCAATAAAGTCAAAATAATTGGCAAAGCTGTGGTCATTATAATGCATGGTATATGAAAACTCGCAACAAAGCATCCGATGCGTGAACTATGGAACTTTTCCTACACAAAATAACATTCAGCACATCCTTAAAGTCCAATTGAAACCATCCGCAATCCATTTGAATGTCATCAAGAGATGTTAATACGAGTGAAAGAGGATATGCAAGAGAAAAAATGTAGGATAGTTGTGAATACATAGGGGTTGAAAAATAGGAGGGATTTGAAGAAAAAAAGTTGTTTCAGAGGCAGAGCAAGTATAAAGATGAACATTTTGTGCTTAAGAAAAATGTGCAACACATAATTGTGCACAATAAGACCAGCAACATGCAAGAAAGACCCATCAACCTGTCATTTCACATTCCCACAGCTCATCTAGAGCTTATATCACATCACAGCTAAACCCAGATTTCTGTATATAACCTGTTAAAACGTAATATTTCGTGCATGGAACTTGATAACACATCAGTTCTGGAAATAGAAATGGTTACGAGTGGGAGAGACTGAGCTAGAGAGAGAGAGAGAGAGAGAGACAGCATGTAATTAGATGACTAAAGACTTAATTGTCTTTCATCTATAAAGACATTTAGAACACTCTGCTGTTCTAGCATGCAAATACAAAAAGACACATTCCCTCGCTCGCTCTCTCTCATCTCTTTTCATGAAGTCAGCGAATCAGACACTCATTGTAACCGCGATACACTAATAGCTTTAAGTGATTTCTTAACTGCTCTCTCAGGACAGATCCCTCCAGAGTCATTACACTGGTTCAGATTATATGCATCCGTGTGTATCTGAGAGATATTTAGACTTTAATCGCTTTATTGTAAGAGGTACACTTTCATCCTAAACCTTTGAAATCTCAGAAATGAAAGTTTGCAGTCTTTTTTTTTTTTACTCACCGTCATGTTGTTTCAAACCCGCATGACTTCAGTTTTCATCTGTGGAACATAAAACAAGACGTTTTGAGGAATTTTCATGCTGCTCCTAAAAGTACGGTAAAAATAAACTTCCATAAAAAGTAGTTTCACAGAAGACAGAAAGTCATAGAGGTGAATGACAACAGAATAGTGCAGTTAAACTTGTTTTCTAAGATGGCGAAACAGTCAATAATAACTGGTTTGGTCATGTAACGTACAGTTCGGAAACTATGTTTTTTAAAGGAAAAACTCAATGTAATATAGAAGTGATTTCCCACTTTACCAGTGGCTTTTGTATTTTTCCCAAGCATTTTTTCTTCCATAGCGATGAGATCATCAAGATTGTCATTAACTTGTCATTATGCAATGACGAATCAAAATATTGTCATTGAATGCAAGTATATAATACCAATATGTTTTTTAGCAAAACATTTAAATCAGTGTTATTTTAGTATCATTGAGATACTATTATAGTTTTGAATGTTTATATTTATGTTCAGTTTTCATTTACATTTTTTTGTTCAACTTTTAGTCATTTTGTTGTGTTTTTGTCTTTTTATTTTCATTAATATTTATTTAAGTTTGAGTTATTTTAGTACATCAAGTTAAACTAAATGAAAGAGAGAAATGTTTGGCTACTTTTTTTTTACAACATTTATTTATAATTGAATTTCAGTTTTAGCAAGGATGCGTTAAATTGTTCAAAAGTGACAATAAAGACATTTATAATGTTATAAAATATTTCTATTTCAAATAAATGCTGTTCTTATGAAATTTCTAATACTCAAAGAATCCTGAAAAACATATTTTACAGTTTCCACAAAAATATGAAGCAACACAACAGTTTTCAACATTGATAATAATCAGAAATGTTTTTTGAGCAGCAAATCATCATATTAGAATGATTTCTGAAGGATCATGTGACACTGATGCTGAAAATTTAGCGTTGTCATTTTTTTGTGTGCAAAATTATAATAATATCTGTCAACATCACTGTTTTTACTGTATATCTGATTAAATAAACACAGCCTCTGAGACTTCTGACCCCAAACTTTCAGACCTACATTAATAAGTAATTTGGAGAATGTATATCTAAAGAGAAATGAACGTGACCATCCGAGTCTTGCTTCAGATGCAGAGGTCTCGAGTTCAAATCCCAGACAAGCCCACAATTACGTTCCACTTGAGCTCAGCGGAGCAGGGCCCGCAAAGAGTGAAACAAGCACTCTGTGGTCTGCAGTTTCACACAGACTTTAGTTCAGAACCGGCACATTCACCAGTAACTTGATAATGACATGAAATATTAACACGCCCACATACCCCATCCCGTCCCCCCAACACAAACACACACACACACATTGAATATTAATGCAGCATCCTTTTCTTGCAGATTGATTGTAAACATGCATGTCGTGTATGACACATGATCTTCCCTACTGAGACGTGATGCTTTTCTTCAAGTTGAAAACTGTTGTTTCTATCTGTCTCTCTCTCTCTCTCTCTGAGCTCACTTGTGGTCGCCGAGTAAATTTAAGTAGTGATACATGGTAAGTGCTTTCCGTTAATTACGGCTGCGTGTGTGTGTACGAGCGATGGAAAACTCATTAATGGGGCTGTTAATATTTGATGTGGGTTCTGGCGGTTTGGTTTACGGGCCGAGTGGGTCGCTGTGGTGATGAGGAGGGTGAGAAAGGGATGCCGTCGCCGTGGTCGCCCAGTGAAAGTGAGAGAGGGGTGAAACAGAGGAGATGATCAGAGGTGCAGCGGTTTCATTAAGAGAGAAATGGAAAAACGCATCTGTGGCCAGATACCTACACGTGTGTGTGTGTGTGTGTGTGTGTGTGTGTGTGTGTGTGTGTGTGTGTGTTTGGCTATCCTTGTGAGGACATTTTACTGGTCCTCACAAGTTAAAAAGGCTTATAAATCAGCCAAAACATAATTAAATCTAGTGTTCTGCACATGTTTCGGTGATTTGGGTTAGGCCATAGAAAATATCATTAACCTGATATCAAATCAATGGAAGTCTATGCAATGTCCTCATCACTAATATACGGTAGTGAAACAAATGTGCGAGTGTTTGTTCTATACAAAATCATTTTATACTTACAAAGCATAGATTTTCATGTCTAATATGTAGCCTATGAAGCAATAAAATAATTTCAGGTCAATCCCTGTACATTTATTTACTTATTTTGTAAGTAGCTGTAAAAAAATTAAATAAAAATTAATAAAAATCAGACTAATATACAGTAATCTAGTTATAATTGCAAAATTAACCATAGATTCACTAGCAGACTGATTGACTGTTCTGTATCATATATAGAAATCTAGATCTGATCATCAATATAAACTACCGTTCAAAAGTTTAGTGTTAGATATTTAATGTTTTTGAAAGAAGTCTCTTCTGCGAAGCAAAGCTGCGATTTTTTGATCAAAAATACAGTAAAAACAGTGAAATATTATTGCTATTCAAAATAGCTGTTTTCTATGTGAATATATAGTGAAATGTAATTTATTCCTGTGATCAAAACTGAATTTTCAGCATCATTACTCCAGTCTTCAGTGTCACATGATCCTTCAGAAATCATTCTAATATGATGATTTTTGAAAATTTAAGATTATTATCAATGCTGAAAACTGTTGTGCTCATCAATATTTTGTGGAAACCGTGAGACTGTTTTTAAGGATTCTTTGATGAATTGAAAGTAAAAAAACATTTTTTATAAATGTCTTTACAGTCACTTTTGATCAATTTAATGCGCTAGATAGACAGACAGGCAGATAGACTGATGAAATATGTAAATAGCATTTTATATATATATAAATACATATATATATATATATGTGTGTGTGTGTGTGTTAATCAGTACTATGATATGAACCATGGCATTACCATCTGATACCAGTACACTTTTGTCTCGTGTTCTTTTTCCAAATAACATTAATTACGTCCAAATTGGATTTGTTAATTAAAGTTTCTCTCCCAGAAGAAATCCCACAAGCCCCGGCATTTCTGCTCATTAGTTTCCCTCCTGAAACAGACACTCATTCCACTCATTCAGGCAAAGGTCAGGAGGTCACAAGAGTCATTAATGCTAAAAGAAAAGGGAAAGGTCTCCTTACGCAGAGCGTGACCTCTGACGGCGGCCCGTCTTGTCCTCATGCTGCCTGAAATACAAGAATCACTCAGCCCTTGACCTTGACACACACACACACACACACACACTTTAAGAGCTGTCAACCCTGTAAAACTCTACATTGATAATAAAAGAGTGCGAGAGAGAAATCGAGAGAGAGAGAGTTAAAGGTCTTTAAAAGCTCGCAGCGCTCCCGGTTTCCTCTCGGGAACGACAGTCCTAATGCAGAATGACTGCACTCTTTCTGTAAAGGAACGACAGACGCACAGAATGAAAGAGGAGCCGTCTGATGCTGAGCTATAGTGACTTGAGTAAAAGACAGAAAGAAAAAGCAATGAAAAGAAGATTTTCATACAATCTTACAGCTCAATAGAAATGTTACTCGTTTCTAGAAACGCTAATAACGGCTAAAGTTAGCTATTACATCATCTATGCAGTGTAGTAAAAGTTAATAAAACAAACATTTAGTCAAAATACTAATTGAATATGTACACTTTGTGTGTTATTGGCCAGTTAACTCCCATGTACAGTTGCTAATGTAAACTTAAGGTAATAGTTTCTTTCTTCTGCTGAACACAGAAGAAGATATTTTGAAGAATATCAGTAACCAATGGACCCCATTGACTTCCATAGTACTTTTTTCCCCAATATTCCCACATTCAGCAGAAGAAAGAAAGTCATACAGGGTTGGAACAACTTGAGGGTGAGTAAATGATGACAGAATATTAATTTTTGGGTGAACTATCCCTTTAACACACATCCATATGTAAACATGCCTACCCCAGATTCACCGGATTGGTCCATCGTTTGCAGAACTATTTTTAGATTGACACTGCATTTTAAAAACACAGTATTCTGAAAAGTGACAAACCTTTGGATATCTTCTGCCCCAACTTCATGCTTCATTAGAAAAACAGGAAATAAAAACAGTTGTTAGAATGAGACTGATGTAATAAAATAATAAATAAATAAATAAATAGCTTACCAATTCATCCATCTTCAACCAGTTTTTCATCTTCCATGTGTGTGAGGGATATGTATGATGTACTCATATTTTATATGGAGCAAAACCCCAGAAGTTCCTGCACCTGGACAATTACTGTAGGAAGAATTAAACTTTACAGATTTTTAAAAAACACACACATTTCTACTGAAAATGTGTTTTAACAAAGTTTTAACCCTAAATTACCGCACAGCCTACCATTGTAAGTGCATGAGTCAATGTAAATGTCTGCGGTAATCGATAAAACATTGATTTTAAAACAATTCTATGATGTTGTCATCAGTGTAACACCTGTATTTGTGTCATAGTGTGTAAAGAGCTGTGTGTGTGTGTGTGTCTGAGCATCAGCTGTGTGAACTATGATCTGGAGCAGCTGTCATTCATTCCCCTGGTGAAAGCGCTTCAGACGTGTGATCATGATGATCGTCATCCAGTCTGCAGCCATTCACAGGCTTCACATCACTTATTAAGTCATAACTTCATACACACTGATGGGTTACACCAGGTCATGTTACGCAGCCAGACACAAACATGTCAGGGAATCGCATGCGTAAATGTACACTTTTACACTCTTAAATAAAGCAAACAAATGGACTTATCGAGTTTTAAATAGAAGGAGCTGACATTAAAGCCTGTATATCCAATACAACTCATCAGTGCACATTTTTAATGTTACAGTTACCGGGAATAAGTCCTGTGAAATATGTCTCTATCATATTTTCATAAATTTGTAAGGCGGGTCTTATAATGTTAATCCCCATATTTTGCCAGCTGAACCACATTATTTTTTAATCTCAGGCCATATGCTGTGAAAAACTGAAACATGCAAACACACAGACAAAGCAAAAACAAGACAAAAGAAATGTAGCACAAAGAGGAAATTAAATCTACGAACTTCTTATCTTTTAAGAAATAAAAAATGCTGTGTATTTAAATTAAAAGTCTAAATCAGCAACTGAAAACATTTCAGCACTTGGAAATGAAGTTTTCATGCGTGTTTCCGTGTTATATCACTTTATGACTCAGCAGATATATAAGAATAGGTATATGTAATATCAGCAGATGACTTTAGGGTCTTGTTGATTTATTTATGAACTCTTATCAGAGGTGAATCTCTGTCTGTCGAGAGAGATTGAGGTTGTCTGACAGTAAAGGTGCTCTATCTGAAGGATGCTCATCTCCAAACTTTCAGATTTATGCTTTATGACAAGGTAGAGGACGAAGAGCTGGTCAGTGTGTGTGTGTTGGTCCTGTCAAAGCTTGTTTTGTTTATTTGTGTTGCTTTATGAGATGACAGTGTCCGGAGCTGTGTGTGTGTGTGTGTGTGTGTGTGTGTGTGTG
>NC_138735.1:29697615-29797615 GCF_965113295.1 Leuciscus leuciscus
AATCCTTTTTGGATATCCGTTACTAATTTGATATCTTCCAGGTATTGTATGTTATTGATACACACACACACACACACACACACACACACACACACACACACACACACACACACACACACACACACACACACACACACACACACACACACACACACACACACACACACACACACACACACACACACACACACACACACACACACACACACACACACACACACACACACACACACACACACACACACACGGGACCTCCGCAGGGCCGCTGATGTGAGCGTCACCCCCGCGAGGCATCGTCCGAACACTGACACCCGTGATCAAACCCCACACAGTCCAGCTTCTGAGAGATTCATGACCACACGTTTGATGAACCTCATGTGACCTTTGATAACCAGAACCAGAAAAATACACAAATACTGGGTGAACTTCAATTTTTATATATATGTTATGACATTAAATTATGACTACAGAGGATAAGTAAGTGTGGCGTACTGTTGGATTCTCATATTGAAGCTTTAAAATAAATATATATATTTTAATTTCTGGCGCTGTATGTGGCAGTATCCATGACAACCGAACTGAGACTCACTAAAGCCCAGCAGTGTGTTGGTGTGATGCGTTTAAGTGTGTCCGCGAGACAAAGAGAGACACTGAGGAGGAACTGCTGGTCATCACATGATAACGGCTTCTGTCGCACATTTCAACACATTCACCAGAACTTTGCACTGTTGATCTTACAATTTGGTCAAGAAAACCAAACCAAAATTCCTCATAACAATAATCTTCACAATCACAACTTCTCAGATTGGCGTGATGTTAGTGACTCGAATGAGATTTCCGAAGGCCTTCTCGCCCTACAGTGACCCACGCAGAGGTTCAGTGCCCGTGGAAAAGTGCAAGCCGTGCTGTGATGGATAAGCACTGAATTAGTCCGGCTAAATCCATGTGCACTGATGGGAACAAAGAGGGAATGAGGGGTCCGGACACGGAGCGGAAACACTGCATTACAGCAAAGCCTGGGAGAATGAAGCTGATGCAACAGCCCAGATATGACCAGCACACACACACACACACACACACACACACACACACACACACACACACACACACGCATTTATCAACACAGTGTTGCTCACCACACGTTTACGATGGTATCAGACCATGTTAGGTCACTACTGAGTAACAATATTCATATATTCACAATTATTGTTTAACCAAGTTATTTACTTGGCATTTTAACATATACTATTGCTAGTGTGATATAATGTAACACTCTAAATAATAGCAACTGAACTTATGTATAATCATTGTTTGTTTATACATTTAAAAACAGGTCCAGATCATTATTTGCAATCATTTTATCTATAATATTTTGCATAAAGATTAGGCTTTTATTCTCCATTCTTCTTATATAACACATAATTTTTTTATTTAAATCATCATAAAGGCACAACAAATACTACCATATATTAAATTATTAATATATTTAGTTAAAAATGATATACCCTGGCTTCCGTTCAAATGTTTTGGGTCTGTAACATTTTTTAATGTCTGCTCACCACAGATGCATTTATTTGATAAAAAAAATACACGAATAAAACATAATAAAAGAAAATATTATTACTATTTAGAATAAGTTTTGTATTCTATTATATACTAAAGTGTAATTTATTCCTGTGATCAAAGCTGAATTTTCAGCATCATTACTCCAGTCTTCAGTGTCACATGATCCTTCAGAAATCATTCTAAATTCTAATATGATGATTTATTGCTCAAGAAACATTTCTGATTATTATCAATGTTGAAAACAGTAATATTTTTGTGGAAACTGTAATATATTTATTTTTCAGGATTCTTTAATAAATAGAAAGTTCAAAAGAATGGCATTTATTTATAATGTAAATTTGTAAAAAAAAAAAATATTATTACAATTTAATGCATCCTAGCTTAATAAAAGTATACATTTCTTTATATATATATATATATATATATATATCACTGACCCGAAAGTTTTGAATGGTAGAGTGTCATAATATTTCTGCATTACAGTAATGAGAACTTTGTTTAATTTATGATCTGAATATGTAGTTTTTTTATGTTTAGTATGTCAAAACATTTCATTATTCAAAATGAATTCAATGAACAGACACAGTTACATCACTCTCTCTCTCTCTCTCTCTCTCTCTCTGTCTCTCTCTCTCTGAACTGCCTGAAGTTAGACCTTCTTGTCACTCCACCATATGCCTCAGCCAGTCGGCATATGCCTGACCAACCCATTTACCAAACACACGCAAACACACACACTCTGCCAGAGACCTGCTGCGTTAAATGTCTATCTCATGCTGTATGTCCATTCACACACACCACTCCAAATCAATAGTCGACCTTTCGTCACCCTCATATCACTCCAAGCCTGTATGCTGGTATCTAGTTGAACACAAAGTAGAAATCTTTGATGAATGATTATGCACCTTATTCTGTACAATAACTGAAGAGGCTAAGCTACAAATAGGACAAAAAAAGCATGAAAAAGAAAACGCATATAAACGTCTTCTGAAATTATATTGAAGATTGAATATCATATGGAAAATCATATGGAATTGACAGACATTTAAAAAGTTATTCACTAGTAATTTTCCCCTTCTCATGCCTTATCTGCATTCATGCCCAAAATTCAAAATTAGCATTGTTCAATTACAACACACAATTAGCACACAGAATCATTTTTACGCTTTTTTTTTCTTTTGGTGCTTGACAAACATGGACAATTTATGCAAAAATCAATTTATGCAAAAATGCTGCGTAACAATTTTTTTTTTTTTCACAAAAACAACAACATACAGGTTTGGAACGACATGAGGGTCAGTAAAAATAGCCCGAATTTGTATGTATTTTGTCACTGTGTGTTTGCAGTGGATGCGGGATGTTCATAAAGCTCATAAACTCTTATGTTATAGTATTATAGATCAGTATTATAGATATAATACTCTTAGTATTATAGATCAGGTTTGGGTTGCCATATTATGTGCTACTAAAAAAGTTAAAAAAAAAATTAAAAAAACTATTTCAGGTAAAAACGATTTCTTTTTTATGCCAGATGGTAGTATTGTACATACACACACACACACACACACACACACACACACAATTATTTTTGTTTATCTTGGTGCGAGCATACACAATTATATTCTCCAACTGATTTAGAGAGTAAGAAATGCTTTAACATGTCAAAACAAATGTTGATTTATTGTCTTTTTTGTAAAGCAACAACAAAAATAAGTTAAACTTCAAATATTTTAGGATGAATTGTGAATGTAAAGCATAATTATTAACTAATTGAACAATATGTTTTTAGTCTTTTTCAACCAGTCCACAGAGAAGTCATTAAGTCATCTTGAATGTTCTATAACCTTCGCATCAGCAATTTTCTGGAAGAACTCATAAAGACCTAAAATAATGCAGACAGGAACAGATCTCTTGGCTGCAATGCGTGTGTGTGTGTGTGTGTGTGTGTGTGTGTGTGTGTGTGTGTGTGTGTGTGTGTGTGTGTGTGTGTGTGTGTGTGTGTGTGTGTGTGTGTGTGTGTGTGTGTGTGTGTGTGTGTGTGTGTGTGTGTGTGTGTGTGTGTGTGTGTGTGTGTGTGTGTGAGTGTGTGTTCTGGACTAAACTGGGTTCTGCTGGCAGATGGATTTAACTCCCTGAGAGGCTAACCGGCTACAAATAGCACCAGTCACACATACACACACACACACACAAACACTTGTCAATGCTCAGGCAGACACACATCACTCTCACGATTTATCTCTTCGACACACACACACGTCTCTCTCCATCATGAGAGGTCCTTAATGTTAAGGAGGCTAAAATTAGCACTGAAGAGCTGATGAAGTTTACAGCCAAGAAAACCTTACAGGACAAACAGGTGGTAAAAAGAGAGCAAAAGAGGACATTCTCTTGTCCAATTTTTCCCATGATGCTCTGGGGTTGGCACAGACCTGGCACACTCGTGGAGAGCCCCGCTGAGAATCGGCCAATCAGAGGGAAGATCCGCCCCCAGGAGCCGTCGAAGCACATCACATCTCACGACCAGAGAAAGTGGCACGACACTCGCACACTCGACACTGACCCGCCTGTGTGTGTGTGTGTGTGTGTGCGCGCAGAGATGGAGGAATGGATTTATAATAAATATAAATATCGAGTTTATTGTGGTCACCAGAAATTATATACCAAATTTTCTAAAATATTTAAATATTACATATTGCAACTGCAAAAGGAACCTATAGGCCTAGTTATTTATCATAACATACTGCAAGTCTAACCTATATTAACCCATATTAAGTGTTATATAATATTTCAAAATTATATAATATTTTAATATAGGAGATAATATTATTTCATTATTATTGTGCCAAAATACAAAAATGCTTTATAGTTGTGAAATGTGACCTGGACGCGTTTCTGTGAGACTGTGAACTGTGAGACGTGTGTGTGGGTCTCTCTCAGTCACAGGGTGTTTAGCGCTGATCTCAGTCTGTCATTACGAGTCCGCGGGTGTGAAAAACTATCGGCCATTAGATCCGCACTGCTGTCACCTCTGTCCTCGCTTCTGTCTCTCTCCATCCCTCATCCCTCTACAGACTCCCCTCCACCTCAACTTTAACCCAACCTGTCTCTCTCTTTAACCTTGCTGAGTCGCTCTCTCTCATCTCCACACACACACACACACACACACACACACACTCACTAACCCGAACCCTAAACCTACGCATCACATACAACTTTCTACATTTTTACATTTTCAAAAAAACTCCCCACAATGTAATATAAACCTGTACACACACACACACACACACACACACACACACACACACACACACACACTAACCCGACCCCTAAACTTACCCATCACACACAACTTTTTGAATTTTTACATTTTCAAAAAAAACTCCCCACAATGTAATATAAACCTGTACACACACACACACACCAACGCACACACACTAACCCGACCCCTAAACCTACCCATCACACACAACTTTTTGCATTTTTACATTTTCAAAAAAACTCCCCACAATGTAATATACACCTGTACACACACACACACACCAACGCACACACACACACACACACACACACACACACACACACACACACACACACACACACACACACACACACACACACACACACACACACACACACACACACACACACATTTCAGTAGATATCTAAATAAGAACACCCCATTGACTTGAAATTGGACATTTTTTAATTAAGTTGAACTAATTATAATGACTAAAGATTAACTCAACCCAAATTCTACCACTAAAAGAAAACTTTTGGATAGACTCCTTTTGCATGAAAATCAAACTGGATTTTATAACATTTAAAGGGATAGTTCACCCAAAAACACAGAAGAAGATATTCTGAAGAAAGTCAGTGACCAAACAGTTGATAGACCCCATTGACTCCCATAGTAAAAAAGGAAAAGGAAAAAATAAACAATATGGAAGTCAATGGGGTCCATCAACTGTTCGGTTACCGACTTTCTTCAGAATATCTTCTTTTGTGTTCAGTAGAAGAAAGAAACTCAGAGAACAACTTGAGGTTGAGTAAATGATGGCAGAATTTTTGGGTACGATTTTTTGGATGGATGGATGGATGGATGGATGGATGGATGGATGGATGGATGGATGGATGGATGGATGGATGGATGGATGGATGGATGGATGGATGGATGGATGGATGGATGGATGGATGGATGGATGGATGGATGGATGGATGGATGGTAGTAGCGTTTCTGTAGTTCGAATGAGACATAAGAAAGAAAGTGTTTACAGCAAGTGTTACAATAGTCATTATTTAGTTTTTCTTCGTTTCTGATGTGGCAATACATCATTCTTTCATAAAATCATGCAACATACTCTACATTGTCTGTGGACATCATTCATTCCAAAGCCGGTGCTGGATAAACAAATTAACTAGGCTAAATTATTTACGACAGCGGTAATGGACAATTCCGCTTCCAACCTGTAGGGGGACCGCAGAGGAAAAGTTATTTGGTGTTGCTTTAAGAGCCTCCAAAAATAATCTCAGGAACAAAAGTAAAATCAGCAGATGCTAAAGATACTAAATACCAGGCAACTAGAATGCAATAATTATAAATGAATATGAATAAAACACACAACCACAAAATAATAATGTATTAGGCACTGTAGACACTCTAAGCATTACTTTGATAGGATTTCACAATAAAATTACGACAATAAGGACAAAAACTTCCTGACAATAAAATGTTTTTTTTTTTTTACAATTGAAACTCGTTTCAAACACACTGTACCCGACTCAAAAACACTCATTACATCAATTTTGAAAAGATTTTTAAAAAGCCATTGACCCAGTGGCATTCTGAGTGGTATTATAAAAATCACTAACAGCCCTACGAAAAGAGCAACATCTGAGTAATAAAATATTCTGCTGGGCAAACAGAGTCACACAGACAGAGTCACACTTAGTCACTGAATGTATCCCAGAACAAAATCATCACTGCAAACACACAGCGCAAAAAAAAGAACAACCAAAATATGAAGGTGTGAAAAGAGAGAAAGGATAAGAAACAGAAAGCACATATTATGAAAGAAAAGAGAAACGATGGGAACTGGCTCTAAGACTCAGGGCCCTATCTTGCACCCAGCACAATTGACTTTGTACATCAACTTTTTCCTCCACAGACGCACGTAGGTAAATTAGGGAATGAACTTGCGCTCCCGGGGGCGGTTCAGCGAAAAGAGGCGGCGTGTTCCGGCGCAAACGTTCCCTGGTGCTATTTTGCAGTTTCAGAAAACAATAAAAACCTAGTCTAAAGTCAGTGGCGCATTATTCAGATGCTATTTTAAGGGCGCATGCTTGGCCATAATGTAGCATGTGCACAACGCACAGACGCAGCAGTTCCAATTTTTGCAAACCATACATAATTACAAGGAAAAATATTACCACATGAGGGAAATCATTGTGGTATCCATGAAGATGTAAAAAAAAATAGACAAATCTAGCTTACACATTTATCAAAATTATTTATACGCCTGTTTAATCGAAGCTGATTTGGGTGTGTTTCTCCATCCCCATACAATGTCACTTCTCTGTGTTTTACGGCCCTTACGAGAACATCGGTCTCCTCGGCTGTGAACCGCTCCTGGCGCGCGCCTGGCAAATCCGCCGTTATAATAGCAATCCGCCATGGAACAAGCGCGCCTGCTCTTAAAGGGAATGTGAGATGTCGATCTGATTGATTTATTTCACGTTACGCCCAAACCACACCTATGAGTAATGAAGCTACTTCAGACCAACCCATTTTAGATTTGCATTTTAGATTTTAGATTAGATCCCGCCACAAAGTTACTTGCGTTTCGCATTTGATACTTGCATTTCAGATCGTTAAAATAGGGCCCAAAATCTGAGAGAGAGAGAGAGAGAGCGAGAGAGAGAGAGAGAGAGAGAGAGAGAGAGAGAGAGAGAGAGAGAGAGAGAGCGAGAGAGAGAGAGCAAGAGCGAGAGCGAGAGCGAGAGCGAGAGCAAGTTCTCAGAACAATAGTCTGCATGTGGGAGGACAATAATCTTCTATTTTACATTTCCAGAAGCGAACAGAACACAGGAGTCTGAAGAGAGGGATGCAAGTAAACCAGGAGCTGCTTAGCTAGCGGGGTTTTTAGTCAAGTATCACTATTTTTAGTGATCCTACTTGGGGTTAGTGATTTGAACAAACTAAAACCCAACTTATCCAATCTGAGCTGTTGAATCATTCCTGAAATCATGCGGCTTGTTGTGCAACTGTGCTAAAAACACTCTAAACACTTTAAGCAACCCTATAGTAAGGCCCTAACAACCCCTAGAGATGTCATAGCAACATGAAAACAACCCAAACTGAATTGCAACATGTTAAAAACAATCAGAAAATCTTAGTAACTTCCCTGAACACCCTAGTAACCACAAAGCAACATCTTTACAATCCCAAAATGCTCTATAGCAACTATATCTGCATGTTAAAAATACTTAGAACAACACTTGGCACATCCTAATTGTGGAAAGTTTTGCATGGGAAAACACCATTCCCATTTTCTTTAAAACGTATAATAATGATGTAATGTGTTTCTTTTTTTAGCGCACTGACTGCTGCACATGACATTAATGAAAGCATCAGTGTGAGCGCTCTTCAACAGGTTTGTGTGTCATGCTCTGGTTTTAGCCTCCAGTACTTCACATTTCCATCTATCTATCCGTTTCATTTTTGGAAACTGTGATGCTGCCGAGCTCAAGATCACCATGGAGACCCTGACTCTCTCCAGGAAACACCTCAAACGCCGCAAAGCGCTGAGAGTGTGCCAATCACCATGGAGACTTCAAGTGTTCAGAACCTGCCTGCTGGACACACACACACACACACACACACACACACACACACACACACACACACACACACACACACACACACACACACACACACACACACACACACACACACACACACACACACACACACACACACACAAACAGAGAGAGAGAGAGTTTCACAACAGTTTTAATGAAAACTGACATCTTCACAGTTTCGTGGGTAAAAACAGAACCGCTGATGTTTGGTGGGTATCAAACATTCTGAGCTAAAATTGTGGCAAATACTTCGAAAAACAGAATGCCAGAAGTGGTAAAACTAGAAGAAAAGCATCACTATTAGTTACAGTTAGTAATATTTTGTGATACTAACAAAATAACTCAAGTTCAATGCGTCAGTCATCCATTTTTTTGCATTATGACATTCTGTCATGAGATTAAAGCTCCTAAAATCCAATCGCATTACTGTATTGAAAAAGATAATCATACATTATGATACATTTTATACATTTTGATTTTATAATAAAAAAAATGGTAACACTTTACAATAAGGTCTCATTTGTTAACATTAGTAAATGCATTAGCAAACATGAAATAACAATGAGCAATGTATATTTTAAAGCATTTATTAATCTTTGTTAACATCAGTCACTGTGAAAATCTAATTGTTCACTGTTAGTTACTTCCAAGAGCATTAATGTTAACAAATACAACTTTTGATTTTAAAAATGTAGATTTTAAAAGTTATCTGATATAGTTAATAATGTTAACAAATGAAACCTTAATTTAAGGTGTTAATTATTGAACTATAATAGTCTTTAATACAATACAGTAAAAACAATTTATATATATATATATATATATATTTTTTTTTTATATATATAATAATAATAATAATAATATTATATATATATATATATATATATATATATGAAGAGTTCAGATGCAAAAGCCTCTAAGTGCCACCTGAAATTTTCTTCTAGAATGATAATTTTTATCAAGCTCGTATATTTAAGTTTATTAATTTCACTTAAATGACAATTAATAGGTAATTTTCATTGCCAATTAAGTGCAATTACTGAACTTAAATATACGAGCTTGATAAAAATTATCATTCTAGAAGAAAATTTCAGGTGGCACTTAGAGGCTTTTGCATCTGAACTCTTCATATATATATATATATATAAACTGTAATATATTTATACATTATAATGGTATGTTGTACTGCCTTTAATATTTGCTAATAATTATTGTACTATAACACTCTTTACTATTATACAGTAAATATAATTAAATTAAATTGTAAAATATTACAATTAAAATAAAGTAAAATAAAATATTAAAACAGTATTTGTTCATTTGTACTGATTTTATTTTTAAATGAATGTATTATAGGGTTTAATACACTACAAATTACTGTATTACAGTCACGAGAATCTAATAAATGATAAAACATTACAGTAATGGCATTGTGATTTGGTGGTAAAATTTGCTCAGATGTCATGAAATTGTCACGAGTGCTGTGGGAAAGCGTCAGACACAAGCAAATAAAAAACCTTTTCATGGAGGAAGATGAGAAAGTTAGTGAGGTTCTCTCTCTTTCTCTCTCTCTGTGTGTGTGTGTGTGTGTGTGTGTGTGTGTGTGTCCGTATGACCACAGCAGAGCATCAAGTGACAAAACGCTGGAGCGCTTGTGCCGTGGGAGGGAGAAACGAGCGGGTGGGGTGAGAGAGATCGAGAGAGAACGAGAGAGACGGACAGAGATGAGAAAAGTGCAGCACTGATAGATCTGATGGCAGATGAAGATGAAGCAAGCAGGTGCATGAGAGACAACAGCCGTATTCCTCCCTCGTTCTGGGGGACAAGAAGATCAGACTGAGTGCAGAAAGAAAAGAGGACAGTGTTTAATCCATCAGGAGTGGAGAAGAGGAGGAGGAGGACATGCACTTCTCCAAACTCAAGTATCTCTTCATGACTTTCTGCCCATCACGAGCTCACTGATGCTTTGATTCACTCAGAACTCATTGCTCGTTCACTTACTCAACTGGAGAGAGTGTTTGGGGCCGTTTCTCTGGTTCTGGTTTGGAATATATGTGCTTTTTAAAAAATGGGAAGAATGAAAAAACAAGTGGAACATAGGATATGAATCTGAAATGGACAATGAGTGTGTGTGAGGTCGAGATGGCAGAGCTCTGGATCCCCATCACGAGCTGCACAAGCTCTCATCAAATGCTCCAGTTTGGATAACGCAACCACAACGCCATAGCACACTTGTCCTGTCATTGTGCACACACACACACACACACACACTCACACACACACACACACACACACACACACTCAGAGGGCGAGGACCCCTTACAAAACGCAAGGTAAGCAACATCCGTCTAAAACTTTACCATGTGTTGGTATTTGATATACTTTTAGCTGCTAGAATCTCAATTATATGCATCATTTATTACATATTACATCATTGCTGTCAATGCAAATTAAAACAATGCTCTAAAAATAAACTGAGAAAGTTCATAAAGGGTTAAACAATGAGTGCACAGCAGCTGGGGTCTAATACGACGGGTCTAAGCACAAGTATAGCCTAAAACTAACAGAACTATTGAACAAACTGTTTAGATACAATAAACATGAAATAAGAAGTTAATATGAAATAACTAGTAAATAAAATTACAGTTCTATTTCATTACATATAATATTTACATTAATAATAAGAAATATTAACACTAATTAATTATTTAACAGTTATTTTAACTCCCAATTGGATAAATGTTTTAATGTGCGCTGGGAAGCATCAGTCACTGAACTTCATTAGAACATCGTTAACTGACCCGATTATAATGACCTGATATTGAGCAGAAAGTTATGCATACTAAGTATGCATGCGTGTTTTTCGGAGCGTGCTTTAGGAATATTTTTGCTGCCATCTGAGTAAAGTAAAAAATAAGCCGTACTTATAATAGTGCAAGAATGGACAGAATGAGCCTGTAAAGTGTCTTTATCTCTGATATTATTTCCCTGAGATTCCAATAGTGAAGGACATCATAACAGACGTCAAGCTTTGGATAACGAACCCACACAGCAAACTCTACAAGAAAACTTTACGCATTTCCTAAATGTTTGCTCAGATTTAGCTCACTTTCCGATTCGCACATGCTTCTTTTCAGGAACTACTCAGGTAAAAATGTTGACACAGAACGCGATGTGTGCACAGATGAAAGTGTGTGTGTGTGAGAGTGTGACGGTCATTTTAATGTCATCCGTTACCCTGCTAAAGAGGCCAGAGCTCCTCTCACTCCTGCTGCCTCCAGACTACTCATTCATCTGATACACGCTTAAAAATAAAGGCTCTTTATCGACATTTATCGATGCTTTCATTAAGAACCTTTGACATCCACCTTTGCATTGCACAGGAGGTTCTTTATGGTGGAAAAAAGTTCTTCACAATAAGAAAAAAGATGGTTCTTCTGTGTTATTGCTGCAAAAATCCCATTCTGGAACCTTCATTTTTAAGAGTATTTTATAGTATTTACACAGGTTAAAATGATAAAGAATCACCAACACCATCATGATGATGACCAACAAAACAATGTAAAATCCACATGCATATGAATAATTCAACCAGACGTGTAGAAATGCATCACTGACCACTTTCACATGGACACAAACAATCCGACTGGGGCTTTACTCTGCATAATACATTATTTGTTGAACTTGCACAGCGACTTATGTTTAGTTTTTTTGCTTTTTGAGGCACAGCTGAGCATGTAATTGTCCGGTACCTGCACCATTAAACACAAAAATTCAAATAATACATTATTAAAATAGTACAGTAAAAATGTAACTATGTAATAACTATATATTTTATATCAAATCAGAGCAAAAGTTACAAGTTCAAATATGAATATGCATGAAACGGCTTTTTAACAATATAGGCTTGAATATTAATTCTGATTATAATTTTAACATTACCTAATGATCTGTCAAGCATTGCATAATGCAATTTTTTAAGTGTTACCAATATTGCTGTGAAATAACTGCCTGACACAGAAACTGTATGAAGAAAACAGCAGGTAATGTCAGATTAGCATTAAATCCTGCAGAAAACTAGGCCACACGCAGCGAACATGGAGTCATTAATCATGATGTTCTCCATATCATAAGAACGGCCCTGTTAGGATGTCAAAAGATGTTAAAAGAAAAATGTCAGTCTGTCACATTTAAACTAAGTCAAATACTCAAAAGATATTTGGAGACTAACGTTGGCTTTGAAGTTCAGGTCAGTTCATCGTCAAATACAACCAAATCAACATATGCAACGTCAAAGTACATTGTGGGAAGATGTAATTCTGGCGTGACAGTATAATTCCTCTCATCTACACTTTCTGGACAGAATCTCACCTGCCATCTCAAGGTTTCTGCAAAGTTAGATGATGATAAAAAAGCAATTCAATACTGCAAATTATTAAATAATTAATGGACCACATGGTAACCTGATTAAAAGCCAACAGAGAGAATTTGAGAGTGACAAACCGTTGGTTTATCTATCGCAACTAGAGATGCTGTCAACATTGCAGCATCTGTTGATGTGACCTGGTAGTCTTGTTCTTTTAGTCAGATTAAATTATATTTTTGACTTGACGACGTACAGTAACAACTTTTAATTACAAAAAAATGCTTGTTAAATTTACTCTAAAATGAATTAAAGCAAAACAACTGCTGAATATTTTGTTTCAACTTAATCTAATTGTGTCCAATCTACTTAAATATGTAAAACTTCAAAGTTTACTTTCGTTTTCTTTCTAGTTGACATTTTGCAGCATTAACTGAAACTGGGCAGTGGATTTTTAGTTCCCAGCATGCTTTGCATGGCTTGATCAGGAGAGAATATGTTGAAATGAAGTGTTATTTTATGTGTTTTTGAGTAAAGGGAAAGACCTGTTTAATGTTCAGTTATGTATGACATTTAAAATGTAAACATTCAATAACATCACGAGTTCATATTACTCACTTTTTATAAGGAATTATTAGTTGGCATTGCATTGTTAGATTTACTCAACATATGGGATGAACATTACCCAAACAAATAGAGTGCAAATTGTTACCTAAATTTGATTGAGTACGTTTGTTTTTACAGTGATATTTCAATATGTAAGTAAGTATATTGAGCAAACACGGTTAACTTAAATCCTTTAACTTTCTGCTTCAGGTCATGCAACAATAGCTCATTTGTGTTAGGGTAAATTTTCTATATTTTCATGTCAGAATACTGAGAAAAACCCTGCCTCTGTCATTCCCATGACCTACATTCTGCTCCGCTTCGGTTCACGGACAGACATCATGACATTCCCCGGTCAAATCTGCTGCTACAACCTAGAACTCACCGTTCCCTTACAAGTCAACTACCTCCTGAGGGTGAACCATAGCCCCAAATCAGCCAACACACCACCATACGTCACAACTTTAGTTACAATCTCATTCACTTTTTGATAAAAGATCGCTTCTTGTTCATGCACAATACTTCACAATTTGTTACATTTCTACATCTATGCAGAACAGTTGCTAAAGTGCTATTTCTACCTGATCTGACCCTTAAAATCACGTTCACTGGCGCAATTGTGTATTTTTATTTTGTTTAAAACTTAGTTTTTATTTGTTGTCTAATCACATGAAAACATTGCGTTTCCTTTTTACAGTGAATGCATTTAATTGCATGAAAAAGTATGTTTTTATTCGATACCAATTGTACGTTTTTTACTGCAGGATTGCAGATTTTTATCTAAAGCTTTCTCTTTCAAACTCTGTTACTCGAGACAACTGTGGCCTGATGCTGTTGATGGCCCTGAAATGATGCAAGACACCGAGAGCTCAGAGACAAGACAACACTACGGTGTTTCTGTGTGTGTGTGTATGAATGCATGAGTGTGCACAGATCAGGTATCATGTTTTCAGGTAGAAGGCAGACAGCACAGAGACGCTTCAGCCGCTGTAATTATGTAATGATGTTATCATACATCAGTATCAGTATCACACCAAACAAACAGACCCTGTTATGAAAATTTTGAAAAGGAAGGGAAAAAAAGAAAAAGAAAAATCACAAAAAGTGTATTCTCTTCATAGTTAACCATAGTAGCTAGATGGACTAAATCTAGAGAACAAAATATCATATAAACTTGAGGTCGGGCCGGGTCACACTGTACGATTTGGCCGTCTGAAGCAAATTTTGCAAATCCTTAAAGATTCCTCTGATCCTAGGCCAAAATCTAAAGTCTTTGATCGCTGGTTTGACAGGTCCGCAGACAGCCGATTAATGACCATTGCGATTAAAAGTGAAATTCTGGCAGAGTCAGAAGTTTTGAGGCACAGTCCTACAGTGTGACTTCTCCTATCAAATCAAAAACTTATAGGAACACAGAACCTCATTAGTGTGACGACGACAAACCAGCACTTGCTCCACACACACACGTCTTCATTTTTTTCCAGTTTACTGTTCAAGAAAAGCCATGATCAAAATGAACACTAGAGATTGTTTTTGTTTGCTAGCACCATTTCTATCCCACATGAAATGCAGTTTAGTTTCCGAACGTGTCACAGACTGATGATGTAAATCTCTAATGACAACTGAGACCCTACAGTGCTTACAATGGAGATCATGTTTGTACAGTCTGACACGCAACAGTCGTAAAGGACTATAATAGATCATACGGCTTTAGACCAGTAGGCAACATCCACCCATATCCCCTAACAACCAACTAGCAACCCCACATGCTAAATTACACTTTAAAAGTGACACATAGCAACACCCTGGCAACCACCCACAACACCCTAGCATCATGGAAACTTTTTCACAAGTAAACACCACTTACAGTTTGTTCAGAAAATGTAAAGAAAATACAGAGGTTATATATTACATAATATTACGGATTGCTCCAAGACTTGGGTTGAAGATCCAAATGCAGCTTTATTGGGACAATCCTAGTCCATATAAAGAGCAAAGGGGCAAACAATCCAAAAAAGCAACAGGGGGAAAAACACAGGCAAAAGGATAATCCAGAATATGGGGAGAGAATCAAATAACTAAGACACAGGAATCCAGGATAAAGCTCAGAAATGCAGTGTAACAACATACAAGACTTCGCAAAGAATGAGTGAAAACACAGGGCTCACATAGGCAAGCGTTAACAAGATAATGAGACACAGGTGGAAGTAAAAAGATCATTAGGCAAGCATTAACAAGATAATGAGACACAGGTGGAAGTAAAAAGATCATAATGAGTCAAGGCAATGGGTTATGATAACACTGATGTTCTCCTGAAGAACAGAAATTCATTTGAAATATAAATGGGAAGTGTAAGTGTGACAGTAATGACGTCGCTCTATGATATGCAGAAGCAGGCCAGACAAATAAAGCACGAAACCTCTCTGAGCGCTGACTGTATATATTTAGATATCAGGCCACAGGGTTTCCTCCCTTCTTGGTCTTTGTCGTACATCAGTTCTGTCTCTCTCCCCTATTTTTTGCTTCATAACCTTCATTTTTTCCCAAGTCTTATGTTAATTTTCTGTGTATGCCCAGCTAACTCATCGCCCTCCCCCCCTTCAACCCACTTAGCGTCTCTAGAGGATTGTGGGACGGCACCCATGGCCAAAGCCTCATACAGACACTGGTCTCCTGAGTGTCTGAATGATGTGTTTAAAACTCAAGCATGTGTGCGCAAACACTCTCAAACACACACGGGGCTCTCGCACATAATCCAAAATTGTCAACACCCCTTTTACGTCATCTTTACTTTGGCGTTTCGGAGGGTAAGATTTGAGATTCTTGAGGGACATCTGTGGTTGTGTGTGTGTGTGTGTGTGTGTGTGTGTGTGTGTGTGTGTGTGTGTGTGTGTGTGTGTGTGTGTGTGTGTGTGTGTGTGTGTGTGTGTGATCGGATAGCCAGAACATCTCTGTTGTGTTAAGCAGCTTTAAAACAGAGCTCTGATCAATAATGTAGAAGCCGAGAACGAAAACACATACGTGAAAAACCTGAAATGAATCCAGCGAGGGTCCATGCCTCGACCTCGACACACTAATTTCATACAATATCCAGCCTGTGCAATGCCAAACTAATATCATAAATATCAGCCCCAAAACAAAAAAGCCTCAATTCCTCTTTTTGATCGTTTTTTTGTCCAAACATCAAACACACACCAATGTCACAGTCTGAATCAAGGTGAAACTGAAGTAGGTGAAAACATATTTTGCCTCTAAAATCTAGTGACCTTCCAACCTAGATCGCATTTTAAGGCATCAAGGGCCACAGATCTCCTTTCCATCACATTTTATGGCAGAATTGCATGTATTCTTCAGAAAGAAAGCAGAAAGACCTGCAACAAACTCATGAAACAGAGGAAGTAAGCAAAATAAAACAGTTTAGTTTTGACTACAAATGTAATTTTCTTTAATAATTATAAACAATATATTTTCTATAATAATAAATACTGCAAATTGCTTTGCATAAAAAACGATTACTTTGATATAAGAATGTTTTTATATGCAGAGTCACTCTCAAATGCCACCACTCTCATTCACAGTTTTATGAACTGATGATGATCTGTTTGTTTTTCCCAAGGGTCTGAGGAAACCGAAGTGCTTCTACTGTTGATTGGATCTGACCCAACATCACTACAACTGAACCACCCACCACCCTGGACTCGTACTACTACTAATCCGCTCCAAAAGAGAGGGAACACCAGATTGGAAAAATAGGAAGGTGGAGCGCTAAAGAGGATGAGCGTGGGTCGGATCGGTCGCTACAGTATCGTGTCGACGGAGGAGGATGCTCTGCGTTTAACCACCATGCATGGCGGAGGGATGAATGGATATGGCAACGGCAAAATCCACACTCGACGGAAAAGTCGCAACCGCTTCGTGAAGAAGAATGGACAGTGCAATGTGCAGTTCACCAACATGGATGAGAAGTCCCAGCGCTACCTGGCGGACATATTCACCACTTGCGTGGACATCCGCTGGCGCTACCTAGTGATCGTTTTCACGCTAGTCTTCGTGATTTCCTGGTTGGCGTTCGGCTTGGCGTTTTGGGTTCTCGCGCTTCTCCACGGTGATCTGGACAACCCGGCGGGCGACGACAACTTCACGCCGTGCGTTCTGCAGGTGAACGGTTTCATCGCGGCGTTCCTGTTCTCAATCGAGACGCAAACAACCATCGGTTACGGGTTCCGCTGCGTGACGGAAGAATGTCCCGTCGCGGTGTTTCTCGTGGTCTTCCAGTCCATCGTGGGCAGCATCATCGACTGCTTCATGATCGGAGCAATCATGGCCAAAATGGCACGTCCTAAGAAGCGAGCGCAGACTCTATTGTTCTCGCAGAACGCCATCATCGCCATGCGTGACGGGAAACTGTGCTTGATGTGGCGGGTGGGGAACTTGCGAAAGAGTCACATCGTTGAGGCACACGTCCGAGCGCAGCTCATCAAACCGCGGGTTACGGTCGAAGGCGAGTACATCCCACTCGACCAGCTGGACATCAATGTCGGTTTCGACAAAGGGCTGGACCGCATCTTCCTAGTCTCGCCAATCACTATCCTGCATCAAATCGACCAGGAGAGTCCTCTGTTCGGCGTCGCTAAGCAGGATCTCGAAACGGCGGATTTTGAGATCGTGGTCATCTTGGAGGGAATGGTGGAGGCGACAGCCATGACGGCACAGGCGAGAAGCTCCTACTTGGCTAGCGAGATCCTCTGGGGGCATCGATTCGAGCCGGTGCTGTTTGAGGAAAAGAACCAATACAAGGTTGATTACTCACACTTCCACAAGACCTACGAGGTGCCGTCCACCCCTCGCTGCAGTGCCAAGGACATGATGGAAAACAAGTACCTGGTGGTGCCCAGCGCCAACTCCTTCTGCTACGAGAACGAGCTGGCGATCCTGAGCCACGAAGAGGAGGACGACGACAGTCCGGAAAGGATAAAGCCAGAGCGAGCGAGGAGCCTCAGCCCGGAGAGAACGCCTCGACATGATTTCGAACGACTGCAGAACCCTCGCTGCGCGGAGCAAAGGTCATACCGAAGGGAGTCAGAGATATGAACCTTTACTATGACCTTTTTGATACTCGAATTTCGTGTTTCGTTCCTGGAGACACTGGAGCTTCTAAAATGCAGAACAATGCAAAGTGCCATACGGAGAGAGTGAGCGAGTGAATGAGCAATGAACAAACGGGTGAATGTGTGAAAGCTGGAGCGACGTGTAGCGGAGGGGAGAGGCCGATTCGAAGAAAGAGAGAGAGAGAGAGAGAGAGAGAGAGAGGCAGTAGGAATCTTTTTATCCTGCACGGAAAACTTGAATCTTTTCCTCGTTTTGTTTCATGATACTAGTTTAGCTGTTTAACTCTTGATTCTTAAAGGGATAGTTCACCGAAAAATGAAAATTCTAAAAAATGATTTACAGGTGAAACTCAAAAAATTTGAATATCGCGCAAAAGTTCATTTATTTCAGTAATTTCAATTTATTTCAACTTAAAAGGTGAAACTAATATATTATATAGACTCATTACATGCAAAGTGAGATATTTCAAGCCTTTATTTGTTATAATTTTGATGATTATGGCTTACAGCTTATGCAAACTCTAAATTCAAAATCTCTGAAATGTTTTACATTTTCATAAGTTGTGAGCCATAATCATCAAAATTATAACAAATAAAGGCTTGAAATATCTCACTTTGCATGTAATGAGTCTATACAATATATTAGTTTCACCTTAAATTGAATTACTGAAATACAAGAACTTTTGCAAGATATTCAAATTTTTATAGTTTCACCTGTACTCACTCTCATGTAGTTCCAAAACTGTATGACTGTCTTCCGTGGATTACAAAAGGAAATATTTCGAAAAGTTATAATAACAAAAAATATATATACTTGTAAAAAACATTTTTTATAATTATATTAAAATGATATATCAAATTCTTATTTTTTCTTAAATATGAAATGAAAAATTATATAAAAGATTTAAATTATATGTTTTTTGATATATTTATTATAAATTGTAATTTATTTCTTATAATGTGTTTCGATATATTTTATAAACACTTATATCCACCCTGCACCACTTGTTTTCAGAAATCTATAATTTGGCTTCAGAGGACTGAATACAGTCGTATGGACTTTTAAAAGCCATGGTCACAATAAACTAGGGTTGCAAAGGGACAGAAAATTTCCTGTAAATTTCCAGAAACTTTCCATGGGGAATTTTGGAAATATTTCAAGTTGAAAATTTATTTGGAATTAACTGGAAATTCTGGGTAATTTATACAAACTGTATCATATACAAACATAAATATAAACATTATAAGCAGACATGCATGCAAACTAATACACATTTTTTATTTATTTGTGAGTAGAACTTTAATTGATTCTTTCATTAAACAACAAATAAACATGAATGTTGAATAAAATAAACATATTTCCTATGATTCCCCCCCAAAAAAATCCCATTCAAAATGTGAAATGAAAGCACATCCTCCCCTCCCCACCCAAAATATGTCCCATTAAAATTGTTGTTTTTAACCAAGATTAAGCTGTAAGATGTTTTTTCAACTAAGTATTTAAGTTAAACTACAATTTTAAAATTTTAATTTAATTTTAATTATTAATTCCCATATATTCTTGTTCATTCCAATAGAAACTTAGAATTTTGCAACCCTACTGTAAACTGTCATTATGTAAAAAAAGCATTTTCTTTAAAAAAAATTAAAATAAATCATCTTTTGTGTTCCACAAAACAAAACAAAAACCGCATACACATTTGAAACTCACATGAGAGTGAGTAAACTATGACAAAATAATGAACATTATTTTTGGTGTGCTATTCCTTTAATGTGTAAATATTTCTGCATAGATTCATGGTTTTGTGTGCGATATTAATTTCTAGCAAGAGAAAAACAAAGACAATGTTACATTTACAAAGAAAAGAAAGAAAGATATTAGTCCATTTATTTTTGCATTCAATCCAAGCACAAATGACAAGCAATGCCGGGGCACACTATCCCTGGAGATCTACACACACACTGATCAGTGAGACATGATAAATTCCCCTTTACAACTGCACTACCCAGACCATGTGAACAATGTGAGCACCTGAGTGTATGTGTGTGTGTGTGTGTGTGTGTGTGTGTGTGTGTGTGTGTGTGTGTGTGTGTGTGTGTGTGTGTGTGTGTGTGTGTGTGTGTGTGTGTGTGTGTGTGTGTGTGTGTGTGTGTGTGTGTGTGTGTGTGTGTGTGTGTTTGTGCAGCTGAGCACAATGCCTCATGTGAGACGCACAAGGAGAAGGTTAAATGGCAAACACTCCTAAAACTACAACATGCTCCTGCATATTTGTTAGATATATTTACAGCAAAATAGAGATATATATTTAGGTAGAGAGATATATAATGTAGACATTATCAGTTTGCACCATGTAACCTAATATAGTGGCAGATCTTCAGAGAACTCACTGGGATAATCATCTTATTTGAATTGTTTAGATACTTAATCTTTTGTCCCTGAGACTCTGACAGAAACGCCTGATAGAAAACTCTGTGTGAATCCAGAAACTTCCCTTCAAATGTCGTATTTTAATACATTTACCTGTCTTAATATATTTCAACTTCCTGCCGAATTTTTCATAAACAGAATGGGATTCAAGAATGCCAACATTTACTGCATTTCTATTCATATTTAAAAAAGAAACTACATGCCGAACTAACTTGAAATATAACGATTGAGTATGATAGTATTCACTGATCTATGCACACGGTCCGACTGAGTGTTGAGTACAATCTGCATTTCATCATCTTCTCTTTTCTATTATTGTGACAAAAACCTCACAACATCTTGATGCATTTTAGCAGTTCATTTAAAGGGATGTTCCAGGTTAAATAAAGCTGTCAATTATTACAGAAATTACATAACTTCACCAGCATTTCATGTAAAAGCAAACAAAAATCATGTTTACAGTAATGCACTGAGGAAGTCTATGGGGGCAAGGCATTAAAGGAATAATTCACCCAAAAATAAAAATAAATTATCCCACAATTGACTCGCCCCTCAAGCCATCCTGGGTGTATATGTCTTTCTTCTTTTTTATATTAAATAATATCCTGGCTCTTCCGAGCTTTGTAATGGCATTGAATAGTGCCCGAGTTTTTGAAGCCCAAAAAAGAACATCCATCCATCATAAAAGTAATCCATACGACTCCAATGGGCGTTTTTGTAAGAAAAATATCAATTTTTTAAACTTTCTAAACTATAATCAACGTTGGGTCAGAGGTCACCCGGCGATCATGAACGTGCATACGGCTGTTGCCTGAAGCCAGTGATTATAGTTTATAAAGTCACTTTACTCACATCACTTTCACGAAGATCACTTCGCTTCATTAGGCATTTATAAACCCACTGGAGTCGTATGAATTACTTTTATGATGGATGGATTTGATTTGTGGAGCTTAAAAAACTCGGGCAATATTCAATGCCATTACAAAGCTGGGAAGGGTCAGGATATCATTTTCATTTTTGGGTAAATTATTCCTTTAAAACAGCCAGTGTCTTTGTTTCAAAAACTAATTAGCCGACTCCGTAGGCAGCCTTTCAAGACATCTCGATGGAACTGGCCAAATATTAAAGCACATCTAACACTTTGCTTCGAACAGTGATTTGGAGGATGTATCAAAATGCTAAAGCCCGTGATTTCAGTAAATGCGGCTCCGAATCGCTCTCGCGCCGCGGTACTATGATGTAATACACGATCACCGCAGCGCCACTTCAAGCCAAACACACCTTTCGTACGTTATAACTATTTCGATTTTTTTTTTTTTTTTTTTTTTGTGGAAATTCATTTTCCGCTATTGTGCATATTTAATCTCAGAACAATTTTAATTACGCATTTGTATAATAAAAAAGGAAAAGTTAATTGTCTCTTATTGGCATAATTAGTCAAGCCCTCCATGAAACAAGCCCTGCAAAACACATAGCCTAGGCTATTAGACACTACATGTTTATGGTATTTGATGACTTAGATCTATTTAATTTAATTTACTAGATCTTATTTACAATTGGTCCCTAAAAGGTGTCTATGTTTTGACCAGCAGATGTCGCAGCGACAAGTTCAGTAAAAAATCTAACGTTACCCAAAATGGCGGATAAGGAACATGTTGATGTAAATATCTTTTACTAACCCAACTGAAATATATTTCACCAAAACTAAAGTAAAAATCATTCAATCTGATTAAAAAATAATTTTATCAAATATTTGTGGTAGCCTATATTTTATGCTAATCACGTTTTTGGTATTTCGTAATCCTCCAGTGTTATGCTAGTTAGCCGTGTGAAAAAAAAAATGCTATTTGAATTATTTATTATATCGAGCCAAACTCATTGCTTAGAATGTAGACAGCAAGGATGCTTCCTAGGTTTTGTAGCCTACGTGTTGACATGGAATTATTGATTAAAAAAACCTACTTAATTACCTTGATGTGTACAGTTAAATCCAATCTCTTAATTCCTGGCATGACCATATGAAGCCAGTAAACAGCGACTCTTGTGCAAAGAGACCAGAAAGAGACTTTTTACCTGGAGAAAACGCCACCTACAGGCGTTTCGGTGCAGAAGATGTTCATCCGCCTTAGTTAGTTCCACCTCAAAACGATGATTTAGGAAACTTTAGAGCTAACATAACACATTTTGCACTGAATAATGAATATAGCCGCTTTAACATTAGTTTAAAAATCACATGCTGCGCATTTCCGTTTTTAAACATGTATTGTCCCATAGACGTGTATTTTAAAAGTGCAAACACAATTTTTGCTTGTTTTCATCTACAAATGGACACAATGATTGTCTGAGGTGATCGACAACATGTCACAGATGTTTGAGATGAGCTTTAGCTGTATTTGACCCGGAATATTGCTTTAAACAGAGGGGGGAAATAATCACTCATTAGAAACTGTGGCTCAGATTGAATGCTGCTGCATATCTGTCAGTGTGTGTGTGTGTGTGTGTGTGTGTTATGCCACTGTATGTTAGTATGAAGGGCACATTCATGCAGCAATAATGAAAAGATAAAAGCAATATGTGATGTATCAACCACAATTTATCAGGACAAAAACATTTCGATTTTACCAGTTTGAAGTGAAGTGAAGCAATGTATTCATTGAGAAAGCACAGAGAGTTATAATAACTTTTGTGAGCTGTACTGTATAACTTTTTTGTAAAAACAAACACAAAAAAAACTTAAAGACAAAAATTTAAAAAATGAATACTAGATCACTCTCTTCTTCTGCTGTTTCATTATTGTTCCAAAGCCTTTTAAATGAGATGATACACCTGTGAACACATTCAAATATATGGATCTTACAACAGACCACAAATCAAAATGAATTAAAGAAATTGTGAGGGTTATAAAACTGCAGAGTTAAAGCAGAGATCTGAATCATATAGAAATGCTGTGGGGAGTTGAATTTCTGTATAGGGAGAAATGGGCAAAACTGTTGAAAACAGCCAATTTAGGAGACTGAAAGACAATGACAAGAAACGCCTACGAGCCGTGATTTCTGCCAGAGAGAACGACACCTGCTACTGAAGCTAGAAGACAAAACGCCATTTTAATTTGTGTTGTACTGGAAACAAAATCTTTAAAGAGACTCGTCTGGCTGGTTCTTTGTCAAATTGGATCATATCCAATCTCGCTTATGAAGATCAAAACATGCAAACATTTATGGGGTGTACAGATTTTTTCACATTCTCTAAAGTTATCAGTCTTTCAAACACACTAGGAAAAAAATCTGTGAAATTTGCAGTAAAAATGGCAGTTTGTTTATAATAATTTATTCATTGAAATAATGTTAATATACCATATTACAAACAAAAAAACCTAACATAAACCCTACCATACATAAGAAGAAACGTAATGAATTTATCTAAAAAAAAACATCAAATGTGAGTTTTACACAGGGAATTCTGGGAATGTCAGTTTATGGCTTTTTACTGTAAATTATATGATTTGTTATTTTAACTTCCAAAAATGGTACATTTAACAGTATTTTACTGTAAAATTGTAAGGTGTAAGGTTAGAGAATAGTTTCTCTGTAAATAGTAAGGGAACTAACCAAATAACAGGTTTTTACTGTAGCATTTTACTTCGGCCATTCAGAATTGTATTGAGAATGTCTTTTAAATTCACTTTTGTTACGGAAACACGATGAAGAGTTGCAGTGCGAGTTAAAGTGAGCTAAAACTCATATACTGCTGGCTTGATAAAGCCTTGTTGGAAAGTTTTGAAAAATGTTTAAAAAGCCTTTTAAAAGGAAGTTTTACTGTTTTTAAACCTTACAGATATAAGATGCATTTGGTCAGTTTAGTGTAATGCAAATATTTTTGACCATTGACCAAGACTCCGGTATTCCAGAGAGATGTTTAATAGGTGATGATAATATACTAACCCAATACCCTGCAGAACTTAATCGAACACGACACTAACACAGAAAACCAGTGAGTCTGAAGCCCCAAATCATCCTGCACAGAGAAACAGATGTAGCCTACAGGTAATGGCTTCTACTAATCATTTGCATTTGTATTTATTAATACACGTATCTGGTCCAGCAGGATGCTTCTCGCTCCGTCTCTGTGGTTTCTGTTTCCATGGAAACGTAACAGACCATTGTGGTTCCAGGTGTCCTGCATCGTCTTACATGCAAATAATAATTCAAGAACAGGAAAGTATAGGGTGAAGGAAGCTCAACATTAAGAATATTCCCTGAATAGATCATTATTACAGCTAGCAACAACCCTGCAACAAAGTATCAATTTGTAATTATTTATTTGTATATAGCAGTTCTTTAAATATCATAATAATTATATCTGCAGTTAAGGCAAGTAAGGCACCCATACGGGTGAACAGGGCAAAAATGTCAACTAATAAATATCACCGTTGATTTTAATTACAGTGCATTAAGACAATTGTTTTGCATTACAAGTTTTCTGAAAGTTAGGTTTAAATATGCTAATTATATTTGAATGTAATTTAATGTATTGGGTTCGTCATTTAACATGCAATCAAAAGTTTGGACTCTCCCAAAAAGTCTTCCAAAGTCCAGAGGACAGATTTATTCTCTCTCTCTCTCTCTCTCTGTCTCTCTCTCTCTCTCTCTCTCTCTCTCACACACACACACACACACACACACACACGCACACGCACAGCCTTTAATGTTAATGACTCGTGCTGAACTCTGATGCATTGAATTAAAGCCGAACTATTAACACCTTCATCTCATGAGACGCTCAGGGAGGTTCTCGAAGAATATCTTACATACCCATATATGTGTGTGTGTGTGTGTGTGTGTGTGTGTGTGTAAATGCTATTATTCTTATGTTAGAGTTCTTGTTGTCAGCCTTCGAAAATAAAATAAAATGCTTAAAGGGGTGGTATAATGCCCTTTTCACAAGATGTAAAATAAGTCTGTGATGTCCCCAGAGTGTGTATATGAAGTTTTAGCTCAAAATACCCCACAGATATTTGTATATAGCATGTTATAGCATAAAGTTGTCAATTTTTGAAGGTGAGCAAAAACACAAAATTTTTGTGTCTGTTCCTTTAAATGCAAATGAGCTGCTGCTACCGGCACAGGGGGCGGAGCTACAACAGCTTGCACTCACACAGACATGCACTGAAAATCTCGAAAACTTT
This sequence comes from Leuciscus leuciscus, assembly GCF_965113295.1. Taxonomy (NCBI): domain Eukaryota; kingdom Metazoa; phylum Chordata; class Actinopteri; order Cypriniformes; family Leuciscidae; genus Leuciscus; species Leuciscus leuciscus. The sequence continues at coordinate 29,723,730 of NC_138735.1, forward strand.
TAGCCTTTTATGTTCAAACCGAAGTCAGAAAGATGGAGAGACTCAAGAAGAAGTGACAACATGTAGAAGCAACAGGACATTTCTGAATGGTTAGTTGATGAATTTATGTAGCGTATGTGTAGTTATCTTCTAGTCATTGATTAGCATATTCTGTCATGATAATCTATAAGTCGTGTTCAGGGGGCGGGGTTTATAGGGTTCTAGGGTTGGTGATGTCACTAACCCGGGAGGAATGTTGTGTAGTCTCTACCAGCCGTTTGTTGTAGTCCTTAAAAAGCCATTTCTCTAAAAGCAAATATCTCCCTTTGCTTTGAACTTTGAGCGTTGTAACTTTGCAGATGTTGTTCATGCTCAAACAGCAACATTACACACTAACTAAAGTTAGAAAAGTGAAATCATAATCAACAACCTCTTAAACTTCATAAAAAGTGAATGGTGTGTGGTTGAGATGAGTGACAGACATGATGGGGATTTCACACACCAAACCCACATATGCACTTACATAACTGTAATCATAAGAGCGTTAATAGAAGGAAGCATGATTGTGTTTGAGCTTTGAATCCTCAGCTGCTGAATTCATTATTCACACACACTCAACAAACGCCTTCGAAATAAACTACATCAAATCAAATCTAATCAGGGATTTCAAGAATTATATTCACAGCTCTAAAAGACTTGCTCTCCCTCCATCTTTTTCCTCATACAGGTGAAGCAGGGACGTGAAAGATAATTGCAAGTTTCCTTTCGTGTTACAGATATAATGAAACGTGTTTTACAGTGGTAAACTAATTATCTTTAACCTTTAACCAACACAAAGTTTTAACTTATTTTTATATCTGAAACACAAACATAAAGGAAAAGTTCAGCCAAAAATAAAAATGTTCATCCTCTATTGACCCTGTCATTAAAATGCATGCATTATTATTAAAATGCTGTGGCATTTTGTGACAGAGATCAAGCACTCGGTGTTCACAAAAGATGTCATTATCAAAATGTCAAAAATGCGACATTCATTCAACAAAACGACATAATTACCACTGGCTGTCAAAGGCAATTGCTTGGTTTATTATAGAAAATGTCAAAATTTTAACTCAAAACCCTTGTAAACTAACCAAAATCTACAAGGTCAATTCAGGTAAATTAAAGCCTGAAGCCTAAAACTAAAACTTAAACCATAAAAATAAAATAAAAAATTGCCTGAAAAATAAAATCTATATATATATTTTATTTCAACTAGTCGCCAAGGCAACATTTTTCATTTTTGTTTAAAGTACTAAATAACTAAATAAATAATACTTAATTAAAATACATTTAAAATAATAATAATAATTACAAACAACAAAAACACACAACAAAATCATATTTTTAACTAAAATTAAAATAGAAACAGACTAAGAAAAACTATTAAACAATATTAAGAAACACTAAATGATGGTAAAAAAAAAATGGCCCTAGTATTTACCATAATTCCACCTGACACAGGATCACTGGATGTGTCTTATCTGGCTCACTGGTGCACTAAGAAGGAAAAATTGTAATAAAAGCATGATAAAGAACCAAGTAAAGCGGATCCGTGACTCCCCCTGCTGGCCAGTACCAGTACTAACATCACTTCTCAAACGCAACGTGTCCTACACTGCAAAACGTTTTTTTAATCGTAAATAAAAAGATAATTGTTATTGTATAGTACGTTATACAACTTGATACAATTTCAGTATCTCTACTTCGAAATTTAAAGCTTCATTGTAATCATTTGCAAAACGTTCTAGCAATTTCTCAGTGAAAATAGTTCCTGAATGACAGCGGAGCATCAGATTACTAGATTAGCTGCTAGACTTCTTCATACAGTGTTGTTACGGTAGTCTTCTGCTGCTTATCAGTTTCACCTGATCATGTGTTCAGCTCATCGCACTTCATTCAACGAAACACGGCTGAAATAAACGACACACGTGTCTGTGTGAGTTTTACAAAACACCGACTGCATCGAGCAAACCTTCATGTCGTTCACAATCACAACATATACTTTGATGCCTCATTGGTGTCTGTTTCCAGGGGTATTTACAGCCATATGCTGCACAATGCTGTGACATTTTCGATTACAATTGATTTTGTTAGTGTGTGTCAGTGATGAACTGCGTCGTGTTAACCGTTCCAAGATGGCGGACACGTGTTTTTTTTTAACGGCCCACTGAAGTGCCTTGAAACGCACAGCATTATTCAATGTGTTGACATAACTTCCATTGAAACAGGAAGACAAGTATGGACATACTGAACCGCTCCTCCCCTTTTTTTAAATAGTCAATACCATTTCATTTTCGTTTATATCACAACTCGACCAGAGCCATTGAGCTCAGTAAAGCCGCAGTTTCCTCCTAATCTCTACCCGTTTCTCCTAATCGCTTTAAAATATAGCATTCTGTGCAGAATTTAAATGGATCGGACACGTTTTCTTGCCTGCGGCAACTCGATCATATGATCTGCTGTGTGTGTCGTGTCTCTGGACGGTTTGCGTGACACTTATGTGAAACCAGACATCATTCGCCCCAATGAAAAGCGTTTACACTGTCTGAATGGTTCCCTATCCCTTCTTTATGTGTGATTCATCATGTAGAAAATAGTAAATGTGTGAATAAGTGAAATTTTTTTGCGGAGCTTCAGATTCTAGAGAGCATTTGATTGGTCAGAAAATCTGATGAGAAGCTGAAGTGCAGAGTGATGTCATAAAAATCAGTGATCCATATCGGCAGAAGTGAGAGACTAAGTTTTGAATGCTTATATCGTCTAAATAATGCGCATTTTGTCATTGTTTTGGAGCACTAGCTTATAGATAACAGTAAGGCTAACATATACATAGTAAAAGCAAAAAAGCAAAATCCAATTTTGATTTCATGGGGACTTTAACTTAGTGTATTTCTGATTCAAAAACATTTTTATTACAGATGCATCACATTCACACACACCAAAATAAAAATATTCATACAGATAGGCAATTAGGTGTAGACATACTGTTTATAGATAGATATAAAGATTTTTTTTTTCTCTATGCAGACTGAGAGAACAGGATAAAGAAATCTTCTCTAAAACCAAATATTTACATAGCAAACATTGAATATTATACAGTGAGTTTTTCTTTGTTGTGTGTTCAATACTTTCTGACTTCTAGAGCAGAAGGAATATGGATTACATGTTTCAAAACCAAGAACACAAAAGAAAAAAAATCATTGACTCAAAGTGCTTCATATTCATGCAAAAGCCAGTATTAAACATCTGAAACACAACGAAACCATTAAAATGTCCCGTGTTCGGATCGAATTACAGGATGAATTAAGCTCACTATCAGTAGCCGAACGAGCGCTTTACGCCGCAACACCCACAGCAGATATCACGTTTGGTTGCTCTATATTTTGCACGTTCATATAAACCAAAAGCAACACAAAAGCAATTAAAACAGCAATTAGATTCTCCTCAAGTAAATGACTGAAGCACAATCTCTCTGACGATCAAAAACACTCTACAAAACACTCGCACTCACGTTACCACGTCATTTTATCTCAAGGTTACAGTACTAGAAAGTCTGAAAAAGAGTTAACATCACGTACACGCGCAACACTTATTTACAATATCATTGGCAAAATAACATCTCTCTCTGTCAATAATTCTTCTTCTCTCAGAATATTCATAAAAATGTCTCCAGCACGACAGCAGCCAGTTCTCCATTCAGAAGATGTTCAGATGAGGAAGACACACACACACGTCTAGTGTTCTAGTTCAATACTTGAGTGTGTTCATATATATATACACTGTGATGATGATGAAGAACAGCTTCAGGACTTATAAGAGACCAAAAAAAGGGTAAAAAAATATGAGGTTCATCAGAGCTGAAGGTTGGCAAAACGACGTGTCAATATTGAAACGTAATTCCCTTAATTCACACGAACAATATTAAAACACCATCAGAAAGATACAGTTCTTCACCCCTGCTTCATCTACCAAACAAGAAGATCTCAATGAAGACAAAAAGAGAGTGAGAATACAAAGAGGAACAAAGAGAGTGAAAGAAAGAACGTGTTATATCTTTCTGGAGTCTTTAGTTTCGAAGAGCTTCATCCTCTCCTGTACGGTCAAGCCCTCCTTCAAACTCTGTGGAAGAGAGAGAGAGAGAGAGGAATTTGATATTTTTCATACTTGGGAATAAAAACAGTCCTTAATAAGACTTCAGTATGCGCACATAAGAGAACGCATGTTTAATTTCAATCATGTGATCTTTAACCACACATAAATGACACTTTAATGAGGTAAAACTCAACTTTGATATCACTGGTAGATATGGAAAAATATTTGCTAAAAAGGCTGGTTGAAATGAACCATGTTTACCAAACAATGACCAATAAAATGTTCAATTAAATTATATTCTCTGCTCTTTTTAATAGCCTGAATAAAACTGTAAAAAAAAAAAAATTTATAAAAATTATAAAAATTAAATTATTAAAAATAAAATGCAATAATTTCATTAAAAAAATTTCAATGGCCAACATAAATTACAGTTAAATTATATTGTCGGCTGTAATTTAATAGACTGGACAAAACTGTAAAAAAAAAAAAAAAAAAAAAATGCAATAAATTATTAAAACTAAAATTCAATATTTTCATAAAAAAAGCAAAAAAAAAAGCAAAAAAAAAAAAAAAAAAGTTAGATTGCAAAACTACATCATCCAAAAAATAATTTTCTCTTCAGATCTTTAAATTCAATGGCCAATATCATTTACAGTTAAATCCTATTCTCTGCTGTATATGAATCTGTCATTTAAAAATGCAAATAAACAAGCCAACATATAAATAAATAATGTTAAATAATAAATATATGAATTCATAAATACATGTTACATTGCATTTACTCATTGTATTGTATCTTAAAAACACTCTGTTTGTCTAAACCACTAAAAACAAACTAATTACAATCAACTTTTATGACTTCCCTTGATCATATTTCTCAGACATGGCAGTTCATTAGAAGACTTCAGACCGAACACTGACTCGTTTCTAAACTTGACTTGTGTGTTGGTTCACAACAGTCCACCGTGGACATGAACATGCACATTCCTCGGCTTAAAGGGACATTCAGGGGGTTTTAAACCAAAGCCTGTTTCTATATTCACTTGTTTTCCTCTAAATGGTTTTAGATGCATTTCTTCACTGTCTGAGACCGTGGCTGCTTCATCGTGCAACACGACACCTGCAAAAGACGCTTCACATGAACACTGTGCTATCTGAACACACACGGGTGTCCGGTTTCTTTATTATTACACTATTAGATCGCTCTCATTGCCTTCAAGAACTAAACGAGACACATGACACTTCATTTACTCGCGTCATGAAGTAATGAAGAATTTTTTAGCAGGAATTTGAGATGCTATTTGGTGACAATTTACCCCAAAAGTACACAAAAATAGTTTCCCAAGAAAGTGAAAGAACAGGGTTTGAGGTAAAAAAAACCCATTTCCTTAAATGTCCCTTTAAGTTGTTTAAATAATATATTCAGTGCTTATCACAGAGAAACATACAAGAAAAATGACAATGACACACACACACACGTCTATTAAGACGGTAATTGTTTTACACATGTGGTACTTTGTAGGAGACAGTCAATGATTTAATTACCATCGTCAGACTTAGAAATGTCAGTGTTTTTCTCAAACCATCTATCATTAGTGTGATATAATTCTCATGTGAATCAACACATTTGAGTTCACAAGTAACAGGCCATTATCATCAGAGCCACAGCTGACTTTGTAGTGCACACGAGGAGCACTGCACATAAGAGCGAAAATGAACATGAACAACTTAAACTTAAAGGGGTGGTATAGGGGTGAAAAGGGGCTACCCTTTTCACAAGATGTAAAATAAGTCTGTGATATAAGTCCCAGAGTGTGTATGTGAAGTTTTAGCTCAAAATACCCCACAGATATTTGTATATAGCATGTTAAAGTTGTCACTTTTTGAGGGTGAGCAAAAACGCACAGTTTTGTGTGTGTTCCTTTAAATGCAAATGAGCTGCTGCTCCCGGCACAGGGGGCGGAGCTTCAACAGCTTGCACTCACACAGACATGCACTGAAAATTTCAAAAACTTTTAGCCTTTTATGTTCAAACCGAAGCCAGAAAGATGGAGAGACTCGAGAAGAAGTGACAACATGAAGCAGCAACAGGACATTTCTGAATGGTTAGTTGGTGAATTTATGTAGCGTATGTGTAGTTATCTTCTAGTCACTGATTAGCATAATCTGTCATGATAATCTATAAATCGTGTTCCGGGGGCGGGTTTATGTAAATTTTAGGGTTGGTGATGTCACTAACCCGGGAGGAATGTGGTGTAGTCTCTACCAGCCGTTTGTTGTAGTTCTTAAAAAGCCATTTCTTTAAAAGAAAATCTCTCCCTTTGCTTTGAACTTTGAGTGTTCATGCTCAAACAGCAACATTACACACTAACTAAAGTGAAATCATAATCAACCACCCCTTTAAGTCAAGGGAGTCATGCAAATATGCATTTACAAACAATTACCATCCAAATAGGGATAAAGTCTGCTTAAACACCAAAAAACACAAATCACACACACACACAACATAAGAAAACTCCACATAAAAACAGTAAGAACACATAACATTCAGAAAAAGGTGATCTGTGCTGGTTATGTGTCGACCTGCCAAACCAGGTTAAGTTGCAGGTGAGTTTCAGACTGTCGGGAAGGTGTAGGGCTCATGCAGGACTCAAAGGCTGAGTTCAAAATGGAATACTAGCTTACTAAATACTGCACAGTATACAACGTACACCACCTAGTGTTAAAAAAAAAAGTTATATGAAACCGCAGATATTATTATTCCATGCTAAAACTGTAGTATGTTACATTGTTAATTTCACATTGCATGTGAGTGGAATCTAATTTTGCATTTTAAAGTGCCCCTATGATGCTTCTTCTGACATTACCTTTCATGTAGTGTAATATAGCAATTTGTGAATGTAAGTGTCAAAGACAAATGAAGTTATTGTCTCTTAAAAGCAAGAAGTGTTTCTGAACTGCCTGAAACGAGTCGTCAGTAATTCTAGTCTTACTTCCTGCTCGAACCAATGTAGGTTTGTAACTTATTTGCATAATGCCAGCCTATGGTCTTCATTGGCTGCTGGTGAACGTCTACTTTGCCCCGCCCTCAAACAGTGTAGCTATAGAGAGCCTAAGTCCCTCCCCTTCCGGTTGACCACCATGGGACCTTATTTCGGAAAAATTTTGTATGGTAGTCAATGGCGAGAGACAACAAATATTTAGATCTCGTTTGAATTGTGCCCTGAATTACACATGATGATGTTTGTCAATTTAAAAGATACATTTTAAAGTCAAGAAAGTCGCAGTTTAATTGTAAAACTGTTGACTGTGAAAATACGTAATTACAAAGACTACAAACCCAAAACCCAATGTGACGTCATACCTTTTCTCTCAATGAATGAAGCTAACTTTACTGAAGCTAACGTCTGTCATTTTTTCTATAGTCTTACGTTATAATCGCAACGTTACGCCGTCATGCCTGAGTGTTTTGTACCAGACTGCACACATACGTACATAGTGCGAGATGAGAGATGTAGTCATTGAGCGATTTTCACATAAAACTAAATGTTACTCTTCTGTTTTATGACAAACTGCGACTTTCTTGACTTTCATAATTATCTTTTAAATTGACAAACATCATATGTGTAATTCAGGGCACAGTTCAGACGGAATAAAAAGATAAGTTGTCTCTCGCCATTGACTACCATACATATTTTTTCCGAAATAAGGTCCCATGAGCCGGAAGCGGAAGGGAGGGACTTAGGCTCTCTATAGTTGAGACCGGAAGAGTTTGGTTTGTGTTGTTCATGTGAAGACGACGCTGTTTTCTGCGCTACAAAAGCAAATCCACTTTGATGCACTTCCAAAGGATGAGACTCGCGCTGGAATTGATACGGTAAAACGGACGCCATTGCATTTCACTGTGTATCAATTGCTGAGGAAGAGCTGAAATTCAGATGGTAATGAGTGTTTGGTTTCCTACACTTGCTGTAAGCGGTCAACCAAATCACAACAGACTGGGCCATCTGACCAATCAGAGCAGAGCAGCTCTCGGAAAGGAGGAGTTTAGAGAGAATGAATCCTTAATTGAACCGTTTCAGACACTGTGAGAAAAGAGCTGATGCTGCAATGGATATAATAAGAAAATTAAAAGTGTTTTTTGACCTTGTAAACCTATTGTAGGAGAATCCAAAAGAAAGCTAGGCACCTTTAAAAATAGCATAATAGGAGCACTTTAATTAAACAATGTGTAAATATGTCAAATAAGAGAGGTTAAAATCATGGCAGTAATGCTTTCGGTTAGTTCCTCACACTGGATATGAAAGTGGGACGCTTTGCATTTTTGTGGGATACAGTATTCTGTGCAATATGCTCCATATTCCATGCTAACATAGCCGTACTCTCACAAGAGCGATGAATGCTTCACCTGTTGCACCTGATGGGGTCACAGCGGTCAGCTACCCCCGACAAACCCCTCACTCTCTGCCTGACAGGGCAACGCACACATGTGAGGACACACACACACACACACACACACACACACACACGTGTACACGGTTTCATACTTCATACACATATATACTAGGCCTGTCACTTAAAAATAAGATTAACAAATTAACAAATTCTGTATAGCTTATTTTTCCGAGAAAAAAAGTCAGAATTGTGAGATCAAAATTTGCAATTACATTTTTCATTTTTTATTCCGTAGTGGAAACAATCTTCCATAATTATGTAACATTTACTATTAAAAGCTGAAAAAATAAATAAACATTGCAGAATTTTGTCACTGCCACTGACAGATTCACAAACTCAAACGTAAAATGGATTGTAGTGGATCAATAACTAAATATAAACTATATATAGATTTTTTGTATAGTATAGTCTATATACATTTTTATTTTTAATCGAGTGACAGCACATAAACACAAACAACAAATTTCCACATAAATGTACAGGAATATCAATACATTCAGAGTGGTCAATGGCTGACAAGAATATTTACGACACAGACAGACACACACACACACTCTCTCTCTCTGAACTCTCACCTTTGACCTGACCCCACGCATCTGTCTGGATTTTTCTTTCTTCAGGAAATCTGGGTTACTCTTTGACTTCATAATGTCTGTATCAAACACAAATACACTTTAGCTCATACATATACACAGACACAGTAAAATGTTTAGTGTTTGTTCACACTCTTATTGTAATAATTTGGCCGGAGAATGTTTGGGAATGATCTGAGACGATCTAATATGAAATCCTCTGCATCAGCCAATAACTGATATTAACACTATTTTGTATCAGTAACAAAATCGACATGATTTAAATCTACATTTCTGTTTTCAAATATTTTAGGTGCATTTTGAGTAAGTAAGGTAAAAAAGTAAAGTAAAAATTCAGTAAAATTATTATAATACTTTTTTTATATATTTAAAAAATAAATAAATAATATATCGTTTAAGTTCAGTGTGATGTGCACTTCTTAATTGCTATAATTAAACTGAAAATTTTAAATTAATTAAACTTTAGTTATGAATATCAGCATTAGTCACTGAAAAATCTATATGGGTTAATCACTAGAACTTCTATGATGCTTTTTTGTCCTTCAAATAATTTTCCTTTCCTATGGAAGAAACCAAATCCTGTGGATTTGAAACGCCATGAAGCGGAGTAAATGATGACAGAGTTGCCATTTTTGTGTCAACTAATCCTTAAAGAGGTCATCGGATGCCCATTATCCACAAGTTCGTATGATTCTTTAGGGTCTTCATGTAAAGTTTGTGACATACTTTGGTTAAAATTCCTCAATGGTTGTGTAAAACAACACCCTTTTACCTCCTCAAAAACAGCTCTGCTCACAGCGACCTGTGTCGGTGCATGTCTCTTTAAATGATAATGAGCAACTGCTCGAATGGCTGAGGTTAGAAATATGCTAATACGGGACAGTCTGTCAGTGGTCGTGGGAGGAGCCTGAGCAATATGACATCATAGTGCTCAGAAAATCCAAACGGCCAGATTATTGAGAGTGTTTAGACTTTTTGAGAAGTGAATGGATTTTTTTCATTGTATGGTGGTTGTGTCCACACACTGCAAAGACACATTTATATGCAAACAGTTAATTTTGCATCCGATGATCCCTTTAAAATGTCTCACCGTATCCAGCAGTAACGCCACTTCCTTCAGCATCTAATTCCCCAAGAGCTTCTGTAGCAGCCAAAAGTTTCTCCCTCAGCTTGTTAATGTCACAGTCAGCTTTAGCCTTCACGATACTCAGCTCCGTGTAAATGTCCTTGTACTTATCTGAGGCATACTTCTTATCCTGCAACACATGACACATCAGAACGCGCTAGCATGTGTTCGGAGAGCTGTTAAAGAGAAACACATGCACTGAGAAAAACACAACTCGTGTGTGTGTGTGTGTGTGTGCATATTACTCGAAGTGCCGTGTGGAGCTCGTCTTTGAGAGAGTTTATTTCCTGTTTGAGGTACTGGATCTCTGACTCCTTCACTCGCAGCAAAACCTGCAGCAAAACAACATTTAGATGATGTGCATGACACCTTTAATTGATGAAAATTCAGATGACAGAGCTTGTGCTGTACCTCCAGTTCATAGATGTCTTTGCCTTGTGTCAGAGAGGAAGTCAATTTGTCTCCACTGATGCAGGAGTGCATTCTGGTTATCTCCTCATTCAGACGATGATTTAGTTCCTGTAACACACACACACACACACACACACACAAGTTTATGTTTATATCATGATGGGGAACTTTACTGACTTCACAAGTGAATACAGGCAAAAATGTGGCCAGGCAAAGGTTATTTGGCTTTAGATAAGTGACTACACTTTTAAGGGTTTTTATTTGATCACACTTTATTTTTATTTATTTTGTTGTAGATTTCAATTACAAATCAATTTGAAGGCCGTTTTCTCAAAATGTGTTTTAGTCAGAAGATTTCTGAGTCAAAATGAGTCTTCTATATTCTGAAGGGTTTGTTCATGCGTCATTCATTTGCCTTATTTTATACAACATTTAATTCCTAAAAACAGGGTGAATTTATTTTATTTTTTGGCTGATATTTTCTGATTTAAAGAATGATAAATACAGATATCCAAAATTTACATTTATAGACTCTAATGTCAACAAAATGAGACCCAGCTTCATCCAATGTTTAGATTTCTTTTCTGGAAATGTATGCAAATTATTGGATATTTAATTTGATAATGCCTAATTTGCATATTTAAACATAACATTTTAGAACTTGAAATACAAAAAATGTCGTTATAAAAAGTTCAGTGATTTCTATTAGTTATAATTTGTATCCTAATCGCATGGGTTGTCTTGCCATAAATAAAGATTATTTATAATTTGCAAACCTTAAAAACAATTATTTAAATAAACTTTATTAACTTTTTATAAGATAGTTTAGTCTCTTTATCAGGCTGTTTTCAGAGAGTTTTCAGAAAGTTGTGGTTGACCTGGTTGTGTATATGCAGTTTCTGGTTCTCTCGCTGGCACTGCCCCAGCGCCTGTCTCTCTGCTTCCAGCGCTTGAGCCAAATGTGCGTTTTCCAAACACTTCTGAGAATATTGCTCAGACAAAACCTCCAGCTCGCGATGGATAGACTGCAACTCCTCTCTACATGGACACAATGTAAATAAACACATAAAAGCATTAATGAATAAATGTAAATCTTCTTAAGCCCCTTTCACACAGAGATTCCGGAAAATACACGGGATAATGTGTCCCGGGATCGTTTGATTTTGGTTCATTCACACTGCCAGTGATTTTCCGGAATCTGTGAGTGCGTTCACACACATCCTGTAAAGATCCCGTAAAGACACGTGACATCAGGATGTGATAACTCCTGTCAGATGTCAGTTCTGCTGATAACTCTTCGTCATTTCTACACGAAGACGAGTCCATACTCCCCAGTAGCGCCACTGGGTTTGCCGAGTGGTTCGTTCCCCGTATGCTATAGCAAAGGTTGTAGAAAGGCCCGTGCGTCATCACTACGACACATCCCTTACGGCATTGGTCCTGGCTTTTGTTCACACAGGGCGCGTTCCGGGACTGATCCCGGTAATGTTACTAGATCCCCATCCCGGCATCGATCCCGGGATGTGTTTGCGTTCACACAGAAGGCACTCTAGCAATTTTAGTGCACTCTAGGGATCAACGCGCTGTGTGAAAGGGGCTTTAGTGACAACGGTAAACCATGTGATTTGTGCAGATATAGTGATGTTTGGTGTCTTACTCGTACTGTCTGCGCAGCTCCTGGATGTCTGCGCTCCCACTACTCATCTGTGATCGTTGCGTTTTCTCCAGTTCTTCGCGATGAGCGTTTTTCATGGCCTCAATTGCTGCACACAAAACAATCTACTGTGATGCTTCAACTCAAACTGGAAGTAATTCATTGTCAATGAAAAATTTGGTGTATTTTATATACAGTGGTGCTTTTATTACCAGCAATAGTGGCATTTGTTTCCTCCTCCAACAGTCTTTCTTTCTCCTCTAGAAGTTTCCGGATCTCCCGCTGATGCTGTCTCTGGATGTCCTCTATCACCTTCTGGTGCGTCTCCTCCATTGCTACAAATCCACGCTCGCATGTTGCCTGAGTTCCACAAACAACATCAGATCACAAACACAAACAAACACCAAACTCAATCTATCTACCCTAGCAGGCTCTCTACTAGGGCTGGGTATCTATTGTCTTTATGGTCTTGGCAGTTGTTGTTTTTTGGTACACCATCTTGGTGGCTTGATGGTGGATAAAACGTTTATAAAATGTACTCAGCAAAGCCCATTTTTCATGTATTTGACACTTTAATGGTCAATTTGGAGTCTTTTAAGAATTTTGCAATGCATTCATTTGACAAGGCATACATTATACATCTTGGGATTTCAAATTATGCAGATGAAGATTTTAATCAGAAAACCAATCTTTACCCAGCCCTACCCTCTACAGGAGCAAACATAAGTTACAAACAGGGTTGGGTGCTATCAAAAGGGATGGATGGATTCATCTTGTTCATCATTTAAAACATTTGTTCTTGTGATGAGAGATGACAGAGAGCACAGAGGAATGAAAGCAAATCAGCATGACTGATTGACTAGAGCGAATTCATGCAGTCAAACTCTCACACTAACACAGTAGACAACAATGCTAACACTAAAAACACAAGGTGTTTTGAACACAGTAAAAGTAAAGAGTAATTTGTGATAGGTGTTAATCATGGTCATTGTGTGTGCTCAAAACTCCCAGTGCAGCTAATGTGCACTACAGCATTGAAACAAAGGAAAGCATCATGGTTATGAGGCTACAGGGTTGCAGTTATTTTCAAAAATCCAAGAGGCCATAAATCATAAATTACATATATATATATAAATAACTGTGTTGATTTGAAATTTCTGTTTCTAAAACTTGTATAAACAAATGCAATATATTCCCAAAACGATTATCAGCTAAAACCACTGCAACCCAAATTAACAGCAACAAACTAAAAACATGGCGCCATGGCGGTGGATGGGTGTGACATTAAATTTGAAAGGTGAAAGGTTAAACCTTGAGGCTGTCCAAGTCTCGTTGGTACTTCTCCCTCAGGCTGGTCAGATCTCCATCCAGTGGTTTCTGTTCCAGCTCCTCTCTCATGCGGCTCAACTGCATTTCCAGCTCCCGGACTCGGAGCAGGGACTCTGAATCCCTGCACGTTACCTGATCAGATCCATCCCCTTCCTCCATGGGACATGCGTCGACCTCAGCTTTGATCTCCACTTTCTCGTTCCTCTCCTCCAGTGAGCAGATGGTCTGGCTGTAGCATTCTTGTAGCTTGTGGAGCTCCTCTCTGTTGGTGTGTTCTAGTTCCTGGACCTTACTCTGAAAATCCTGCTCAAGTTTTCGGATGTGCTCTTTGTGCCTCAACTCAGCATTTTCCATTTCTAGCAGCAGGGTCTCCACTCTGTGTTGGTTGTTTGCGGCACACTCCATTAAGTCGAGCTCTCTGGTTGTCTGCTCCTGCTCGGCCCTTCCCATCTCTTCTGCATGCCTGCTCTTCAGCTCCTCTTTCTCCCTAAGAAACTCCTCTTCCAGCTGGGTTAGGTTCTGCCGTTGCTCCTGCAGCTCCCTGAGCTTATAGGATAGTTCCCCTCGTAGCATGTCATTCTCCTCCTGCAAGGAACTTATAGTGTCAGTGAAGCTCAGATGTTCTTTCTCCACGCAGCTCTGGTAGTGCCTTTGGATGGCTGCAACACTCTCAGCGTGTTCTTGGACGAGCACTGCCATGTTGCGGCTAGTCTCCTGGCAAAGAGAAAGTTCCCTCGTGTGACCTGCTCGCAACCTGCAAGCAACATACGTGACCTGCACCTGCATCAAGGCCTCTCGCATGCAAACCGAGCTGGAGTCGCTGCGCCATGAGCTCATTTGGATGGCATTCGCAAGTCCGGAAAGTGAATTTGTTTCCCCTTCCTCGCAGACCCTCTCAATTTCCTGAGAGAGATTGCGGAGGGCTTTTGCTTGCTTCTTGAGCTCAGCAATGAGATTTTCCCAGCCTGTTTGCAGATGTGATTCTGATTCTGCACTATTGGATAGCGTGCCGATGGCTAAGTGTCTGCGGACAATCTCTGCTGCTAAACTTTGAGCTTCCTCCATCTCAATCTGCTCCATGTAGGGAGCAAGTTCAGGAGGAGTGACATCAGCAAGATGATCAGTATTGCTTTGGGGCATGCTCTCAATTTGAGCATGCTTTGACGCACTAACAGCATCTTTCAGAGCCATGTCTCTTTGTTTTAAAGTTTCATTTGCTTTGACCAAATCCTTTTGAAGTTCATCAAATTTTTCCTGAAAATTCATTGTTAGATTCTGAAGTGAATAGGCAAGCTCGGCACTAATGCAGGCATTCTTGATGGCATCCTGTGAAAAAGCACTATTTGCTAGTTTACCCATCTCAAGCTTGTCCACCTCTGCCAAGAACATGGTCTCCAGCATAAGTTTTCTTGTAAGTACATCAGCATAAACAATTGAGAGACAGCCATCGCAGTCCTTCTTGATGTTTTCAGCATCCTTGTGAATGGAGTTTAGGGCCGACATGATATCAGAGTTCAGGTCCTGCAGAGAGAACCCCATCCTCTCCAGAACTTCAGCCTCAAAGGATAATGTTCTGGCAAACTGTTTTATACCTTCCTTCCTTGATTGCACATCTGGTGCATCAAAGGTCTGGCACGACTCATAAAATGTGCTGCCCTTCCTCAGGTATGTGGTGGCACAAACCAGCAGTTTCTCTACTTCTGCAAGGGTACAAATGAGAGATTCAGTAGAACTGGTCTCTTTCTGATTGCTAAGAATTTCTCTGACTTTTTCTGTGCAAGACTCTACCAGTGCCAATGCCTTCTCATATTCATCAGTGTCTTGCTCACCAAAAGTCTTGAGGGATTTCTGACTGGATTCATCCATTGGTAATTCATCACAGGTTTTAGTCGTGTAGTCCTCCATGGTTGCTCTGGTGCTCAGATGTTCCTGCATCGCTGAAAGATCAGGCTGGTCCCGTATCTTTTCAGTGAGGTGTCTGAGCTTCTCCTCTGTGGCCAATAGTTTGGTTTCCAGAGCATGTATAATGGAGATGAACTTCTCTGGATCTCTGCACTGCTGGAATGAACTGTCACTGGCTACACTGATATCTTGGGTCAGGCTCAGGTCATGCATGTGGTCTAGGCTCAGATCTTGTGTCAGATCCAAAGACGTGTTTTCCATTTGAAATTTGTCTGCTCCCTGGGACTGCTGATAGGAATGGCACTGGATGGTGGAAAAGCGAATCCTCTGCCGCTTTACCAACGACATTTCCGTCTCTGAGCTACTTCTTGCAATAGGAAGTTGGGAGAGACTTGAGGATGAGGAAACATCATGTTGCATCTCTTTCAAACCCTCAAGCATGTCTTCCTGGGAGCGGCAACGTCGCATTCTGAGATCTGCATATCCAAGTCGCAGGGCATTGAGGTGTTCCTCCAGCTCAGCAATTCGATCCTCTGCAACCACCAGTTTTGCCTGTAGCTCCTGTTCTGCTCTTCGGGACTCTACCAGTCCTGGATAGTCATGCTCCATTTTAGAAAGAAGTTCCTCTTTTTGCTGCAAGCAAACTTCTGTTTCTTCTAGACTACTGCCTAAGGCAGCCATCTTTATCAGGGCCTCGCTCAAGTCCTGCTCCTTCTGTCTGATTAGCTGCTCATACATTTCCTTTGTCTGCTTCACCTCCTCTTCCTTCTCTCGTAACACTTGACTTATCCTAGCAAATTCTTCAGAGACACGCTCGTACGAGCTCTCAAGGGAGTGATAGTCTGTTTCCACCGTCGTTAAACATGCCTGTTGCTTTCCAACCTCTCGATCAGCCTCGGAAATCTGATTGAGGAGTTCTTGACAGCGGCAAGTAAGCTGGTCACGTTCTTCCTCCAGCCTCCTCACACTCTCCCGCAACATTTCCACCATATCCGTCTGCACCTCCAACTCCTGCTGAAGACGATGTACTTCATCCCTGAGTCCCATAGTTTGCATCCCACCACTCCCTCTCAGCAGCGCCTCCACTTGTTCTTGTGCCTCTTGCAGTTGCTCTTCTACTTCACGCCTCCTCTCTTCGGATTCTGACAACCTCCAGGTCAGTCCCTGTCGCTCCCGCTCATGTTTCTCCTCCAGGCTCCGTTGTTCTTTTCTCTCCCGCTCCTCTCTCATAGTCTGAGCTTCCTCAATGGAAATCAGACGCCCAGTGGCCTCAGAGAGTCTCTCCTGTAACCTCTGCACGTCTCTGTGCTGGTCTTTCTGCAAAGCTTGCTGCTGTTCGAGCTGCCTCAACTCCTGGCTCTTCTCTAGTAAACTGGCTTCAACTTGACGTAGACGTTCCTCGCTCTCTCGCAACTGTGACCGCAACGTCACCTCATTTCGGACCCATTCTTCCTCACGTTCTTGACACCGAACCCGTTCAATTTTCAGCTCGCTACGCATTCGTGCCACAGCCTGCTCACTAACGACAATCTCCGCCATGGCAGCCGTTAGCTTTTCCTCCAAGGCATCGATCTCTGCCTCATGGTGTCCTATGATATCTTTTGCTTCGCTGTAGCTACGCCTCAAGCTGCTAACTTGTTGACTGGACTTATCTTGCTTCCGACGCTGGGAATCCAGCTCGGACTTTAGATCCTGGTTCAGTTTGCTGAGGCGCTGCCATGGTGCTCGGTGAACAGGGGTAGAAGCTGCATCAGACAAAGGCTTTGCAGCGGCTGTGTCACTCTTTAAGAGATTAAGAGGAAAGTACAATTAGTAACAGGAAGACTTCTCTTTTATGGCCACATACATGATGCTCAACGTCTTCTAGGCTGTGGCTGGGAACCCAGGAACATTTGGAGTTCAATTTCCGAAGTTACATACTTACTCAAGCTTTCCACTGTGCTTTTTCAAGATAACATCAAAGATGGAGAAAATGGTGCTCAACAATGAGGGAAAAATGTGAACAACTAAATAAATGATCTAAAGAGGCTGTGGAACTACAGAATGCAACTATGAAATGCAACTGTGTCTTTGTGGATAATATAAATGACACTGTACAGAAAAAAATACAAGAGGAAACTTAAGAGATGAAGGAAGAAACAGATGGAGTAACACTACACCAGATTATAAAACAGCAACTAAAGGAAAATAAAGAAAAGAGGAATGATAACACCATGCAAATTACGCAAAGGATGACAACAGATGAATGAGACAACAACAAACAAAAAACAGAAAAGCACAGCTGAAAGCTTGCCAGATGTTCACATTTGTTATCTTCAGAAAACTTGTAGTTTGGTTACAAGAGTTTTAACCAAAACCCAGTCAGAGCCCAGGGAAAGAAAGACATTGCAGATCAGTTAGCACCACTCATGCTGAGAGTTTCATTAACACCCAAAATTATATTAGTATTGAAATCAAAAAAGAAAGAGCCACAAAA
This sequence comes from Leuciscus leuciscus, assembly GCF_965113295.1. NCBI lineage: Eukaryota > Metazoa > Chordata > Actinopteri > Cypriniformes > Leuciscidae > Leuciscus > Leuciscus leuciscus. Next base: position 29,741,789 of record NC_138735.1, read on the forward strand.
ACTACAGAAGATTTTGATTTCTGTATCTTTTCTGGCTAGGTTCAGTTCTGTTTGGGTACCTGTAGTACATATCCTTCCCGGGCGTTCTGCTCTCTCCCACGCGCATCCTGAAGTTGCTCCTGTAAGACACTGTTCTGCTGCTGGAGTCTGGCTAGCTCCCTTTGTGCCTGACCCAACTGTGAACATCAGCATACATCAGTGGAAAACAATCAGATTTGAATGAGGAAATTACACAATGTTCAGAAATGATCAGAATGCAATCAAAAAAACCTAAGTACATAACATAAGCACACAAGTAGTCGGCACCTGCACATACTCATCATTTTATGATGAAAAATTAGGTAAGAAATAAATACTGATGGTTCTTACCTCCTTTTCCAGTATGGTGGTCATCTCTTGTGGAATGACTCTTTCTCCAACAGGTGTATTTGAGGTGTTAGGGGAGCTGCCAGCGATCGGTACCTGCTTTTCCTCTCTGAGGGGCGTTGTTTCTACCTGCTGCCACCTCTGCTCAATTTCCACTTGGACATTAGAGTTTCTGCGGGCCGCTCGGTGACCATCAACCTCCTGCGTGTCCCTGAGTTGGTCCACATCCATTTTTCCTTGTTCCTGTGGCACTTTATGGGGGAGCTTTGACGAGAGCTCTGACGCATTGACTGCACCTGGTGTCGGTGTGGTCTGATGGTGGTGCACATATTCCTGCACCACTTCTTCATCTCGCTGTGGCAACTTGTCAGTATGGCTGGTGGTAGTAATGGAGGACGACGTCTGATGAGAGGAGGAGCTAGAGATGGGGGAGGAGGCAGTAGAGGAGGTGGAGGAGGGTGAAGATGAGATATTGACTGAAGTGTCTGCCCTCTTCATTGAGGGTTGTCCGCTCTCGTTTTCTTGTCCTGGGCGGAACTCGGACCAGTCAAATGTTTTAGAGCGTCCCTCTCGCTTGTTGACTCGACTCTTTTGCTCGGGAGGAGGCGCAGAGTCTGTGATGACCTCATTTGATTTTTTAGCTTCAACTACAGAGCTGTTCGAGAGTTGCGAAGAGTTAGGAGGGGGTTGGATGAAGTTTTGCTCCACATTTGATCTGGTTCGCTCTTCTGGAAGGGAACTGTGACAAGAGAAGAAACTGAATCAATACACTGTACAGTATAAGTATTTGAATTATTATTGGTGCTTGCTAAGGTAAGCATCACTGCCACTCCATAAATATTTGTTTTTTCACAAAGAACTGTTACCGAAAACTAGTTATAGGACATAACTATAGAGGGTATGCATTGACGTCACTTTCCCGCCGGAACACGCACCCCTCAGTCGGACTGAGTGGCAAAAGAGCTGCTGTGTGACTGGATTTAATCGTTTAAATGAAAGGTTGGACATGAAATAGTGTTCCTTACAACTTACCAAAAATCCAGTGCTCCATGGGTATTGAAATGAAGCCAATAATCGTGGTTCCTGACATTTACAGTATATGTGCCTGATTTCGACGCCAGGGAAATACATAAAACAAATTTGCCCGTGAATGCTTTATATAAATACAATATAGGTAGGCCTAAATCCAGTGATCACTTACAGTATATCAATGTCAGTGATTGAACTTTAAAGTTGTCAGTGTTTTTTTTTTTTAAACGTTTTCAATACAATACAATATATAGGGTATGATTTTACGCCAAAATTCAGCATATTGACAACATGAAAACTGCAAATCCATCTTTCGCTGCCTGGAGTCCAATTGTTTCTATGAATTGCATTGATCCATTTGCTTCTCTTTTCAGTAGCTTTAGGCAGTCTGTAAAAATATACCTCAGATTTCTTGTCAAATCTGTTTGTACAGTCAATCTCAAAGCTCTTTCCCATTTTAGATGCGTTTTGTGTGTTCATTGTGGCATTCACGTTGAAAACCAATGCTGCCACTCAGTCTTTTTGCCACTCAGTGGGCATAACACCGTAGTCACTCCAGCCGATGGTGACGTCACACGCATACCCTCTATACCAAGATGAAAATGTGTTTTGAAACATGCACAGTGTTAACAAAGAGACTACAGCTGTCTAAAAACACACACACACCCAAACCACTGAAGACAGGATGGTTTGATTAATGGTTAGTAGGGTGAGGAAAACCATTTGATCACTGCATGGCATTCAACCACTGTCAAACATGTCGGTAAACACTCATGTGTGTCTGTGCGCGCTGCAGGGTGTGTTCTAAAAGCGGGCACTGATGCAATGCTATTTTTCATCTCCTTCAAAGAATGAGGTGATGTAACATCACAAGAAGAAATGGGGAGACTGACGAGGTGTAAACATAAATTGTGCTGTACCTGCCATCCTGTTTACCAGTATCTTCAACAAAAACTGTCAATAGATGAAACTTCAAATTTTGAATGAGCTGAAATATGCTTGTAAATATATTTAAGTATTAAAAATATTTTTCTTTCAAAAATCTATTACATTTAGTTTTAATGCATTAAATGAATTATTTTAAGATTTTTTGTTGTTGATATATATGTTTTTTATTTATTGGATATTTTTAACAGGCCTAAAATAAGAATAAGTATCATCCAATAATTGATAACTGATAATTAAATTCTGTATTGTGATGACTTCAGCTTTGGTAAATGTCCCATATGGATTAGATTTATAATTAAATTAGCTGTTTAGGTCTTTACCAATGCTTTCAGATCCATGAAAGTTCTGTTGCATGTCTACCTAATTTCTAATTTCCTTTAGAAATTACACAGAACACCACCATGCCCTAATCAGACATGTTTTTTTTTCTAATGTGTGTCTTTATATGATTTTATTTTAAGTTGTCTGTCCATAATGAAAAGGTTTAGGTTCTAGGTCTATCCAATGTGAAGCTGACAAAATGTCCTTCGGTCAGACAGGATTTCACACGTATCACTTCATCATGTTGCGACTGGTTAACGTGGTGCGAAACAGCTGGAATTTAAATAAATGTAATGCTGTTAAACATAATTAATGAATTTCAAAAATTAAAAGCTCAGACAAAAACACTAACACTACTATGATAAATAAGCTGGCCACACACACACACACACACACACACACACACACACACACACACACACACACACACACACACACACACACACACACACACACACACACACACACACACACACACACACACACACACACACACACACACACACACACACACACAAGCGATGTAACACTCCAAATTAACTAAGCATACATTTGTGAAGGCTCTTCATTTCATTTATCTCTTTCCATTCTGTTTGTAATACAAATAAGTGTACTAAATGAACATGTTAAATTAACAGCCCCATTATAAACACAGCAAACAGGCAAACGACAGAAGCAAAAAGGGAACAGGAATTACTAACATAACGAAACACATCGCTAAACTCAGCTGACACAACAGCAGCCACAAATACACACACAGGTTTGAATAAGAACAGGAAATGCCAACCTGGGCATAAGAACTGAAAGTTTCAGAGACACATTTTTCCTGTGGTCAGATAAACGGAGCAGGGAAAACACAAGAAAATAAATGATACAGGTAAGTTAGGAACAGAAGAAAACAAAAATAATATTTTTTTTTGAGTTTTTGAGGAAATCTCAAGAGGAAAAATGGAAGTTGACATCTTTTCAAAGCTCAAATGCGTTCCGGAAAGCATGTACTATTTATATAAGGGTGTGTATCTTTGGGTTAAGTTTGTAATTTCTGCATTACTAGCTGCACCAAACAGAACTGTCTGCCGAACTCACAGCATTGGTTGAGCCAGTGTTGTTATGCCAGGCCCAGGTGAGCAGACTGACAAATCAACTGTTGCCACTAGAGGTGCAGAAATGACACACTTCACCTTTATAGTATAGACTTTCCTAATTAAGTTACAGAGGGAAGTCTAATTTGTAAATGTTTGATGTTCTTTTTCTTCTTGCCATACTTTTCAAACTAAACATGATGTGGAAGCTCACCGTGTGACATCAGGAGCGACGGTGGGCCGCATGTTCTTCAGAATGGCCTGGATCCAGTTTCTGCGTATCCCAGAGGTCATGGCAGACAGTGTGAATGCCCCTTCTTTACTCTGAGAGGAAGACAAGGACACTGAGTCGATTGATCTGATGCATGACAGCTGAACTAAAACAGACTATTTCTGTTCGCTTCTGACATTGCTGTTCAATTCGACTACAAGCGCCACAGAATATTTTCTATAACTTTTACAGTCATGATTACTGAACGACTGTTATTTAAAAAAAATATTTAAAAAATATATAAAAAAAAAGGTTAACAAGTTTACTTAAAAAATAAATAATTCAAAGCTTATCTTGTACTATTTTTATTTATTTTTTAATAAAAAATGGCTATTGGCTATTTTTTCAGCTCTAAATATTTTAGATCCAATGAAATATAATAAAATGTAAATTATTATATTTATATTATAATATAAAAATATAATAAATTAATATAAATATTTCAGAGCTGAGCATGTTAATTATAGGAAATATTATCTGAGCAAATATATATATTTTTATAGGCCTAGATATCACAATTTTAAAATTCCTTGATATTTCCATTTTGCCACGACTGTGGGAACCTTGCAAATTCACAAAAGAACAGAATGACAGCGTGTCACAGTCCGGCATCTTTCTCTCAGTAACAAGATTATACCACAAGAAATTGTCCAATCACACACTGGAATAAAAGTTTCTGATATTCATCTAGAGAAAACTAGAATCTGACAGATCAGACGGCAAGAGGAGTTTAAGATGGGAGTTTAGTATTACGTTAGTTTATCCGTGGCATTCTCTATCCAAGGCATAAAGATAGCAGGCTGAAGTTATATTTACAGTTGTTATTCATTTCTTGACACTGACGCCCCGCTGTACGTCTGTACACAGAGGCGGCCAACGCTTTCTGCTATATCTGACATCTCTAAAATAACTTTAAAAACACCACCAAGGAACCTATCATTCGCCAGCTAGACGAACAACACGATATCAAGTACATCTCAACAGCTTTATTAATAAAACACGGGAGCATGTAAATGAAATGTTTATAAATTAAAACTTTATTATTATATTTGTAGTTTTTCTGGCCATTTTTGCACCATATGAAATTGCTTATTTGCCAATTGAAGTGACTATCCGGGAAAAAACTATTAAAACTATTTTTAAAAATCTTTAGTGAAGGAAAAAAGAGCATTAGACAAACGTCTGAAGTGTGGCATTGGACCTGTGAGGTGTTATTTTAGAGGGAAGTGATGATGTCACAGCTGCTGACAGATCAGGTGACATTAGAGATGAAACAATGCTTAGTGAGGAACAGCGTTAGGGTTACAGATAACATCACCAGGGCTTTATTTAGGTGTGAAAACATACCACTGATATCCTAGTAACATATTTGTCTAGCATCAATAACTCAAGAGCGCAGGGATGAACGGCATCACCAAAAAAGTACGAGTTAAGGTAGCCTAGAAATCTAGACGCACCCTAGCGGCAGCAACATTTATCTTGCAGCCAGGGTAGTCTAGCAACTCTCCGTTGACTTTCGAGCTGGAAAAAACAAAATTAGGTCAGGCCAATCACGTCGTGTATAGAGTAGGCGGGGCGGGCTTAACATAATGACGACAGAGTTGCGATGGTTCCCTGCTACTTGAAAACAAAGAATGGCTGCTGCTGGCGAACAGTCTTTCGAAACGCCTTGGGCCGCGACTCTGGAGGACTTGGAGTTAAGCTTTTCTTTGAGAAAAGAGCAAAGAACGGCACTTAAAGGCTTAGTTCACCCAAAAATGAAAATTCTGCCAGTAATTACTCACCCTCATGTTGTTCCAACCCCATAAGACCTTCGTTCATCTTCGTAACACAAATTAAGATATTTTTGATTAAATCTGAGAGCTGGCTCACTCCTCCATAGGCTTCTAAGACGTTATAACTTGCTGGACCAGAAAATGCATTAAAGACATCGTTAATATAGTCCAAGTGACTACAGTGGCTCAATCTTAAGTTTATAAGGTAACGAGAATACTTTTTGTAAGCAAAAAAAACTACTTTATTCCACTATTCATTTCCTTCTCTCTGAGCCTCGAGTTTTTTCACGTAGTGTTTTAGCGCAGCGCTTCTGTGTTGCACGTCACCACGTAGGCTCACTATTGGCCGACGCTGGTCATGTGTGTGATGCGTGTGACGTACAACACAGAAGCGCTGCGCTATTACACTACGTGAAAAAACTCGAGGCTCAGAGAGAAGGAAATAAATAGTGGAATAAAGTTGTTATTTATTTATTTTTTGCTTACAAAAAGTATTCTCGTCGCTTTATAAACTTGAGATTGAGCCACTGGAGTCACTTGGACTATATTAACGATGTATTTAATGCATTTTCTGGTCCAGCAAGTTATAATGTCTTAGAAGCCTATGGAGGAGTGATCCAGCTCTCAGATTTAATAAAAAATATCTTAATTTGTGTTCCGAAGATGAACGAAGGTCTTACGGGGTTGAAACAACATGAGGGTGAGTAATTACTGACAGAATTTTCATTTTTGGGTGAACTAACCCTTTAAGTCACTCTTAAAAAAGGAAGATGTGTTCGTAGTTTTGCCGGCCAGATACAGCAAAAGTTGAATCTATCAACTAACGTTAGCTCCGCTGTTGGGAAGACGCTCTGGTTGGTTGAAGCGCTGTCCTATTGCGTGCAGAGGGAATCTGAAAGACAGCCGTTTATCCCGCCCCTCGGATTGAGCCGTGTCTATGGTGAAATGCCAGACCTAACATCTTGATGAACCTTGATGTTAAGTCCGAAATTTGTGTATGCGTTTTTTCGTATTCGTCATTCGGTGGCTCTGAATAGTCAAAACACCTCTAAAAATGCTTGCTACGGATGCGAAAAACGCAGAATTTTTTTATGACGGATGAAAGTTTTTGAGGCAGTGTGTAAACGTGATTGACAACGCGAGGTCGTGTTTATTTTTGATTGACGGACGAGAATTTCGGACTCAGTGTGCAAGGACCTCTATGGTTAGATCATTGAGCAGTTTTGGTATATACATAAACAAATGGTAAATGCACTACTGTATGTTTGGAATAATTAAGATTTTTTAATGTTTTAGAAAGAAGAGTGTTATGCTCACCAAGGCTCCATTTATTTGATGGAGTAACATTGCAAAAACAGTAACATTGCAAAATAATAATAATATTATAACAATTTAAAATAAATGTTTAATCCTGTGATCAAAGCTGAATTTTCAGCATTACTCCAGTCTTCAGTGTCACATGATCCTTCAGAAATAGTTCTAATATGATGATTTGCTGCTCAAGAAACATTTCTTATTATTATCAGTTGTGCTGTACAATATTTCACAATTTTACTGTTTTTACTGTATTTTTCATCAAATAAATGCAGCATTGGTGAGCAGAAGAGACTTCTTTAAAAACAAAACAAAACACATAAAAATATCTGAATTATTCCAAACCCAAACTTCTGTAGTGTACATCACTGGTACACTCTTTATATAAAAAAAAAGGTTCTTTATTGGCATCGATGGTTTCATGAAGAACCTTTAATCCATTCCATAAGGTTCTTTATAGTGGAAAAAGGTTCTTCAAAATGGTTCTTTTAAGAACTGTTCACTGAAAGGTTCTTTGGGGAACCAAAAACCTCTAAGGCTTTACTTTTGGAACCTTTATTTTTTTAAGCGTGTATATTCATACCGCCCAGCCCTACAACACCACAGTCTTTATAGAGGTAAAATACAACCAAAACAATAAAATAACATCACTCACGAGGATTTGGAAGCCATAGTTCCTCTGAACTGGGAATTCGGTCACATCGTAGCATGAGGACAGATCGATCTCTCCGTCCAGATCAGCAGCCTGAGGAACACGAGGGACGTCGTTATGTTAGTTAACAGTGGCGTTTAAATCGCTGATGAAAACACTCACCTCCTCAGCGATGGAGTCACGGTAGAACCTCAGGCTCTGATCGGTCAGAACAAACCAGTGCTTCTTCCACTGAGACACCGAGAGAGACAGAAGCAGAACAAACCTTCTGAATAATCTCCACCTTAAACGTTCAGACAAGCCGTTTAAGACTTTCACTGGTTCATTTTAGACTCACCAATCCATCTTCGTACAGTTTGGTCATCCATCCTTTCTTAAAGTTCAGCAGGTCCGGCTGAAAAGAGATGAGAACAAAACATAAAATGTATAAACTTCAAACATTAACAGGAACAGCAAATTGTTAATAAACATTAATCAAGTTTTCATGACCACAAACTAAAATTCAACGCAACAATTCACTCAAAAATGTTCATAGTGACTTCTAGTTATTAATCTTCTACCTTATTTTTTAGGATTTTAAAATATTTTTTTCTTTAAAATAAAATGCATCTCGACTACAGTGAAAATGTACACATTTTATTGAAAAATACAATTTATATGCCTATAGATAAAGTAAAATGCAAATATATATTTTTGCAACCCAGGGCATCGGGAAAAGTGGCTTGTCCCTGTTGTTCTCAATAATATTGTTTTGTCTGTGAGATATTTGTTCACAATTCATGATTTTTTTTTAAATGCTGTTTTAAAGTACTTTACATGCAATCAAGACATCAGAAACAAACACACTAATATAACGTACTGTATCTATTAAATATGTTAATATCAATGTTAATTTAAATACAACAAAACAAATATATAATTTTTTTTTATAAGTTTAAGTTTTAAAAAGTGCTTCAAAAGTCCTAAAAATTACTTCTGCATCATAAAACCATCACCATAAGTCATAAGTCAGAAACTGCAAGATTTGAACAGGCAGTGGTACCTCACAAAGCCATAAACAAACTAATCTTCAACCTAAAATTACACAACCAATAATAATACAAACCCTCTCCCATAGTATCTAAAGCTGCAGTATTGAGCAGATCTAGTCCGGTGACGATCACACCCACCAGACGTTTGGTAGTTCACCATTCACAGTACCTTAGTCTTGTTGAGTTTCATCTGTGACCTGTTCTTCACACGCTTCTGACTCACATGCCGTCTTTCTGTGTGTATGAACATGAATCTGTGTTCTCGTGTGTGCATGTGTGTGTTTGGGCATGTGTCTCTGGTCCTAACGCTCTGAGTGAATGCTATTTATAATCACGGGTGATGAAGTGGTTCTGGGTTGGGTTTGCATGAACGCAGTACTAACAGCTGAAACACACACACACACACACACACACTCCTAGAGCCTTGCAGCCCCTTAGACATAAACATGCTGTGTTCTTAAGAGTAATTGATTATATAAGTAGATTTTCTAAACACACTTTAGTTTATATGGTTCATATTCGATTTTGCATGTAATGCAATATAATTCTAACCGACAAAGTGAAAGTTTGTGAGAATCAACAGTCATAGTCTTGCCTCTTAATGAGCGACAAAGAAAAGGAAAGTTGTTCAGAGTTCAGATGAGGGTTAAGTCTTTGGTCATGCACATCAGTCTTTAAAGGTCCCTTTTGAAACACTTACAATGCAATTATAATATGTAGAAAAATGTATGTCAACAGATGAGGTCATTAAAATTACACTGTTATGATAGTTTGATTATATAGTATATTTGAGACTATAGACTATATAGATCCGGCTATGTGAGGCTATAGTTTGAATTAATCTCTTCGCATGACACACAGACATTACAGTACAGAATGGCTCTCACGGCATTATCCTGAACATTATGTAAGCATTCGTTTCATGAGTCATTGAACGGAAGAGAGCCTCTCAGGAGCGAGTGTAAACGTCAAATCCTTTAGATTTTTCACAAAAAAAAAAAAAAAAAAAAAATCATAGACAAGCTAGGAAGTCGGAGAAAGTCTATTTTTTAAAGTTTCCTTATAAGCCGTTCACACACTGGCAATAAAAAAAGTGATTAATAAGTGAAAATTCGTACATATAGTCCCATTAAAAGATGATATTTATGGACAATATAACATTTCTAACTAAAATGACTCATTTTAATTCAGAGAAACACTTGATTAATGCCGATTTTACTGAATGATGTGATAACATTTGAAATGAAACATGTTTCTATATTCGCAAAAATGTACAATAATGTTTATTTTTTACATTTTATTTAATTAAAATATAAAAAAAAAATTTTTTTTTAAAATTTATATTAGCCAAAATAAAGTACTTTTTTTGGTTTATAATTTAAAAAAATAATAAAAATAAAAAAATCCTAAAACTTTCTACCTCTGTTTATGTTTAATAACCATTAAATTACTACCATCACTATTTGATTTAATACCTTACCAATACCGTAATCAAAAAAATTTGTATTATTTATGAGGTCTTACAGTCATGAGTGTCTCTGTGGTTCTGCGGTCCAGACTTTTGGCCCTTCGGTAACCAGCTAGTGAATAAACCTCATCCGTCCGGCCTTTAGACGAATCCAATGAGAAATCCTGCAACAGTTTAAGAAAGAAATTAAAAATGAATTAATTCAAAGAAACATTAATGATGATTTTAACAAAATACTGCTACTAGGCCTCCTTGAAATATCATTTCTGCTGATAAATAACAGTTCTGATTCCGAAATCTGATTGGATGATCCAGATTGAACTGGCTTATTGCTGTAACGACCCTCAGCAACTTACTGAACAATAGCAAAAATGTTTAGTCCAATCACTTCACACACTCAAAGTGCAATACTGAAATTTATACACTATTTTCAACCGATGCAAAACAGTTTTTACTACAGAAAATGTATTATACACCCTTTGTATAATCATTAATTAAACACCATGTTAAATGAGTACCTGTTTCTGGTTGGAGAGCCGTTTCTCATTGCGTCCCGCTCTCTGATTGGCTGTTTTAGAGTAAGAAGGGGCGGGGTCTGTTAAAGAATTCGTTGTGTCCATTTGTTCTGGAGTGTTGACAGCGTCATGACACTCAAATCTCTCAATGACCTGTGAACGTCTGCTGCAAAACACACACAGAGGTCAGAACAGAAACAATGCAATATATGGCATAATCAGATGCTTTCCTTTCATCTTCTCATACCTTTTTTTGAGATTTGTCTAAAATAATGGGTTAGATCATAAACCGAACAGAGTTAAATGCAATGCATAATAAACTAATAAATGAATTTCACTGTTTCTACCTACAGCACTGCAGGATGTTTACATCCACAGAGGAAGGATGCCGGAGCATATTTTTGTGAAATAAAATGAAAAATCACTTCCTGTGTTCATTACTGGTCAAGTCAGCAGAAACTGACCCCATAAATGACCCGAACACTATCATAACAATGTCTCAAACAAAGGAAAGGAAATGGTTTCTCATTGACATTAAAGCTGTGACATCGCCTCATAATGACTTTGTATTATAAAACAGATTCCTGTTCTAAAAGCCGGAGTAATGTGATTATTAGAATTAGTAGTGAAAAATCACTTTTTAATTTATAATGTAGCAACTTTTGGCATGTATTGCCTTTACATTTGTGATTAAGGAGCTAGCTAACACAGACAAGCTTAATTCCCCCATCAAAATTACCTTTAGGAAGATTTTAGTGTTTGAAACTGCAAGGCTTTTCTCAACAGAGAGAATCTGGGATGTTAGCATGTCATTGATTTGTAGTATTTGTTTAACAAGATGAATTTTAGATGTCTTATACGAGCAGATGGCAGAGCAGAGGGACAGACACAGGACACCAGCCATGAGCAGAAACCCAGTCAGCAGTCAGTCTTTGTCCCAGTGTACACCCATGAGTTAGTAGGAATAATTAATCTTTTACACCCGTTTCACACCGAACTGAAGCAGCAGCATACGTGCACTATGCTTTCTCATTGACAGCATTTCTGATGCATTCTGGGGTAGCACATTTAGCATTTCCTTTCATAACAGACATATTTATTCTAATTTATATAAAAATATATATTTTATATACCGTACTGCATATGAGTGGGTTAATAATGGAACCTCATTGGGGGCAGAGATCACATGACCAGATGAATACAAATCATTTTTGTATTTACAAAACCCCTAAACAACATTTCTGCTAAATAAATATGCGCTGCTTGCGGTGTGAAAAAGGCTTTTGTCTTTGATTCTGAGATGTGCATGTGTGTGTGTGTGTGTGTGTGTGTGTTATAATTTGGCCCCAGCAGGTGGAATGAAAGTAAGCAGTGGGTGTGTCAGTGGGCGTGGCAGGGCGTGGCGCAGGGCAGGAAGTGCAGAGTTTCAGAAGACTGCCTGAAAAAGAGGAGAAACAGATCAAATAAAAAGCAAAAAAGACACAAAAAGCACGAGAGAAAGAAAAAACTGAAATGAAAGGAGAACATTTTATTTTAAAATCACAGATACAGAACTGAACAGATACAGCGTTCAGTTCTGCCTTGAGATTTCAACAAAATGGAAGAGAGATTAGATTGGAAGTTCAGTTCTACACAGTGTTCACTAGGTGGCGCTAAAGCTGCAGGAATGAGATGAATGTCATGATTCTAAGTGCTAAAGGCTCAGCAGTAGCTCTGACAGATAGCAGCGCATCCTCCCTGCGTCTCAGTCTCTGAACTTGTTCATCCTGAGTGTCATTGACCGATAACCGGCTGGTTTTCCCTGCCGGCTCCAGCAGGTGGAGATATAACCTCCACGCTCGCTCTGAGACGTAAACACAGCAGGCGTGTTGGCTGGGTCTGAGCGAGCAGATTGTGTTTGTACTGCAGGGGAAGTAGCTGCGTATCTGCAGTTCCCTGTACAGAACTGTGTATCTGCTCAATTATGATCAGAATATAACCTATAACGCATAATGTGGCTATAAAACATGAATGTCTTCATTTCTGTGATTTAAACGTATGTATATTTAACTAGAATGTGTGTGTGTGTGTGTGTGTGTGTGTGTGTGTGTGTGTGTGTGTGTGTGTGTGTCATTGGCTCTGGTACAAACTCTAGTGACATACCTACCTAGTAGACAGCATTTTTAGGAATCATAAGCACATCAAATCTATTTCAAACAGCACCAATATGGGGCCGGAGATCACATGACCAGATGAATACGAATAATTGTATATCTCAGTAGCTGGTTGTGGAACAAATAGAACAACATTTCTGCAATGACATCAGTGACTGAAAACGTTTGCTATTAAGTGAGGCTGCATTCAAGACACTTTAGCAAACCATGCACAAAAAAAAATGACTGAGTGAACCTTTAAATTAAATTAAAAGTTCATTAAAAATACACTATTTCATCAAGTATTTGTGTAGGCTATGCTATTATTATTATTTTTATTTTTAAATAATATTAGCCTATTTGTTAATTTATTTATTATGATGTTGATTAATTGCAATATAATATTGTTTGTTAATAGTAAGAATATTATTTGTTAATAATATTATTTGCTATGAAATAATAGTTCGAAAAATCAATTTGTAAAAAAAAAAAAAAAAAAAAAAAGGAAAAAAAAAAGGGAACAGTTTATTACATTTTTTAGACAAAAAAATTATAATTGCAATGTGATTTTTGTTGAGTCATGTATTTGATATTTGATCTTTTATGGCTCATATAGTATGATAGAGTGAGAATATGGAGCTCATACTTGAGGAGGAAACAAACTGAGCAAAAATATGCAATTTAGTGTAGAATAAGTCAGACGATATAAGACGATTTCTAGGTCTTTCAGCAAAGTTTTGATAATTTATTATACAGTAGGGTTTATATGGTTAAGCATTATTTGTGTCTTGCACACGAACGCCCATTACAAGAGCTGCTACCAATGTAGAGTATTTCAAATCAGTTACTAATAAAGATGCTGTCAAGTCAAGTCCCCCTCAATTATACAGCGCTTTTAACGATATAGATGGTTTCAAACAGCTTTACAGTGATAATAGGACATTAAAGTAACAGAGACTGTTTTGGCTTCACAGCAGCTCTAGAATAAAGTTATTGTCCAGCTAAAGTTAGTTTTGATTGACTCACTTCCGTCGCAAAGATCATTAGTTATAAACTTACATAACCGCTTACACGACACCGTTCTAACAGAAAACCCTCAATGCGCTCCGGCCCGCTCACTCGCACGACAACAGTGCCTGGTGGCTCGAGAACGCAAACCTTCCAAGCGTTGAAACATTTTGAAAAACGTTATCATCTCCGCGTAAATGCTGTCTAAGGAGATAGCTGCGTCACATGGGTTTGAAACAGAGCTTTTGTGTGTGTATCACTCATCACCTTCGTTCACGTCCGAACAGTCGTTCCACTTCCTCCCGGCCCGGGCTCCTCGCGCGTGCTCGCAGCTCCTGCCGTTTCTGAGTGGGTCGGTACGCTTCCCGATGACTGAGTCTCCGTGCCCGCGGCACGTCTGCCAGGGCGGCGTAACCCTGCCCGCCTCTACCCGCCCTGCCCACACGGCTCTCCGGACTCTGCTCTGAGTCCAAAGAGCTCTGAGAAGAGGACAGGGATGACGGGAGGATGTTTGCGTGGCATGTGTGTGAGTTTGGACTGGAAAGCGTGTCTGGGCTGGGAAGGAGATTGGCATCCGTCGAGGATGGGAACTCCAGCGATGGGGCGTCCACTGAAAGATGCTCCTCTGATTTGCTAAGTCTTTGTGTGTTGTGTTGGTGAGTGCGGGCGTTACATGTAATGCGCACATCACCGGGAATCTGTGTGTTAGTAGCAGTGTGTGGGTTGTGTGACGTGTGTGAGCTGACTGGAGAGCTGAAGAGCTCAGGATCAAATGAGAGATACCTGGAGCGTGAGGAAGAGGAGGGTGATGTGGAGGAGGAAGAAAGCAGAGGCGGCTGTTGTTGCGGTAGTGGCTCTCGCTCCTGCTGGCATTGATGCTGTTGTCCTTCATCTTCTTCGTTTTTGGGTTTTTCCAGGGAAAAATATCCGCTCTCCACCCGTGGCTTACGACCAGCACCCAAGTTTCCCGAATCTGAGCGTGAGAAAGACAGAAAAATCACAGTCAGTACCCTTACAAAAATGTACCATGGTAACATTACAGCTGCCAAAATACCTAGTTACTACTGTAAAATCATACTAAATGAATCTGGGATCTCTTTCAAACAGAGTTAGACGCTTTGAGAATCCGTCATTTTGTTCAATCTTGTTTTTAATGACAGTGGTGACTAACAACAAGTTACCACAGTTTTATTAAGGTAACAATCACTGTAGCATTTGGTCAGAAATTATAGTTACTGTGGTTTTTGTGAGCGAGTGAACCTACGCATTTAAATGTTCTTTTCATTTTGCCTGAAATTGGAGGTCCAGTGACTTTATTATGTGTGAAGTGGACATCTTTCTTCTAAGACCAAAATAAAAAAAATGATTCCTGGTGATGTAATTCAGTATTATAAATCACATGTACTGAACATGACGGTAATAGTGAGCCGTGGCAGTGGGATAGGGACCTTGTGTAAGTCAAGAGTAAATATTTCTCTAGATTTTAATTAAGAGAATTTGACAGAAACTCACTGTTGCTATGATGTTCTGAGAGACATTTGCACCAAAACTCACCACCACAATAAGAGTAACACGGTGTCCGCCCAACTTTTAAGAGGTCTTGGCTCCAGAATTATTTTTCCCATTCATTTTTCCCAATTTTTTTTTAAAAAGCCATAACTTTAACTGCTGGTGTCGCTGCTGGACAGGGTTGAGTGATTTAAACATGCTTTCGTAATATTCATATTTCGTAACATTTTGCACTGTTTTATTTTTGTACTGTGGATTATTTTCTCATCCAAATTTTTAAAGATGCACTGCTTCTTTGCCTCCTCCTCGGAGGAAATACCCCTGATGCAAATATTTAAGTGATTTGAGAGCACAAGGAGACAGTGCTTTATGGGCGGACGTTAAAGAGTTCCTTTGGCTTGTTAGAGATTCCTTGATTGGTAGGAATTTCTTTTGCAGAATCAGGAGGAATGTAGTTCTTCACTATGAATTCTTCTGTTATACAATTATCTAAAAAAATAAATAAATAAATTCAACAAGAAAGAGCAGTTCTATTTCATCAGAAACGTCTGTAAACAGGGCTTTAAGTGTAAAATACCGAACTTGTCCTTTAAGCCTGGAACACACCAAGCCGACGCCGACGAACTAGCGCTGATGAAAGCCGACTGTGTTGTCGCCTTGCGTCGGGATAAAAAGCTGCACTTGAACACACCGAGAGAACTACTGCCGACTGTTAGCTGCGCCTGCGTGTAAATGAGACAAATGTCTATTTCTGCAGATATATTCGTCTATATTCGTCATTCAAAAAGGGAAACCGACGCTGCCGGCTGCAGATACACAAACCGTAAACAAAGCAGTACGTGCTTAGCGTTTTGAATATCAATCCTGCTAAACACTTTCTTTATTCCATTCCTCTCGTGTTAATATTGAAATATTCGCCAAGGAACACTCAGGTAAGATGATGTAACATTAGAACAGCCTTCTATCTGTGTCGTTTTGACTTTGAACTATTATTCTCGTGCACTGACTCGTTTACCAAGCTAAACAGCCAATCGGAGTTCCCTCTTTCACCGACGGCCCGACGCCGATTCAACATGTCGAATCGGCCGAAAAAAAAAGCCGACGAGGACCAATTTCAGCCGACGGTGCGGAACACACTGAGGAAACTTAGTCGGCCGACGCACAAAAACTGTTCCAGGCTTTAGGCAAGGTCATTCCACCAGCTTGGAACAGTCAAGGTAAAGGTCTGTGAAAGTTTCATAAAGAAAAGCAACATTTTGAACAAAAAGCTGAGAAAATTGCCTTTTTGTCAAAGACTTTGTCAGGATCGGATTCAGAACGATGATCAAAACATAGATAAGATTAAGTGTGCAAGGTGTTTGTCTGCACATGCATACTTGTGTACGGAATATTTCTAAATTCAAAATTTAAAATGTGTTTTTGTGGAAACATTTCAATATTTCATCAGCTAATTATTGACACCCAGGTTCACAAGAGCATGTCATAACCTTGTTTTTGTTAGTTTCAATTGAATTGTTTGTGTGTTGGTACCCAGTTGACTCAGGCTGCCGGTGCTGCAGCTTGTTGGTAAAGTGGCCCGACTCCATGTTCCCTCCTGCCACAGGGTGGCCCGGGTGGGCGGCACTCGCTCAGCGTGAGCTATAGTGCTGGGAAGACACACCAAACTGCTGCTGCTGCTGGTACTGGTGACCGTCACCTTCGCAGGGCCTGGTTCCTGAACACAGAAAAAGAGAAACATTCAGACAAGCATAATATTTAACTAACCCCTAGTCAAGAACAAAGAGCTCTTTGATGTTGAAAACACCTGTGTGTATGTGTGTGTGTGCAGACAGATAGACACGAATGTAACTGTCTAAACTTGCAGGCTGATAACAAATGAGCTATTGTGCCATGATTTCATACACACACTGATTTACGCTCAGCACCACACCCCACACTAAACACACACTCGCAGATTAACGTCTGTGTCTTTCCTGTTTCCACCTGACCGCCCAGTAATACCTTTTTGATTAAATCATAAAATCACTCAGCGTATTTTTCTGCATGAAACCAAACACACACACACATGCCTGTGTGTGAGCCACCCAGCATCCCAGCGGAAGCACGCACACACACATGAGAATTATTTACTGGATCAATTATGACACGGTTCTTGTTCCTTCCTATCGTATGATCTCCAAAAACACCCATAATTCATGTATTGATCAGATTCCAGTGCTGTGCTCTGATTGGTCGGATCGTGCTGCTTCTGGACTTACAATAAACCCATTTATGTTCTGCTGGGAACATCGAGCTGTATGAAGAGCAGCAGTCTGACAAAACACAGGTCAGGAGGTCAGAGCAAAGTAAATGAACCCTAACAATACAAACACAATCCATTTCAATCATTCCATTATTCTATTAATTACAGGACTGAGCAATAAAATAAATAACCAAAAAACAAATGATAAAATAGAGTTTGAGAAAATGGCTGAGATTTGTTCTAAAAACTATTAAAAAATACATAAAATATTTACAAAAACATTTTATTTAAAAAAGTTTTATATACAAATATGTTTATTCAATAATATATATATATATATATATATATATAAATATTTCTAGAACAAACAATCCTAAACTCAGCTATATTTGTTTATAAAATATGTAAGAATATACAAAATATAAATATATTTTATGTTTAAAATATAAATACAATATCAAAATATATAAAATATATTTAAAAAAAATAATAAAATCTTTAAGAATTAATAGATTTAAAAAAAAAGAATTAAGATTTTTTTTTTAGAAAAATAAATATTTTTTATATTGAATATTAAAATCAAGTTTAATATAACAGACAAGAAGGCTTTTCCCCCTAAGTTGTGTACTGGCCTTCCAAGAAGACCTGGGTCACAAATCCTGCTTGGTAGAACAAAATCCCATTAAACCATCTTTACTAAGAACTAGGAACAATAAGTACTTTTATGAGCTATCTGTGCAAAGATGACAAAGAAACTTCAAGAATTTTGTCATTCACCAAATAAGGTGGAGTTGAACTGAGTTGCGAGGTTAAAGGAATAGCTTATTTAAACTATAAACAGATCAGTAAATGATCCATTTTCAGGTGAAATACTCCTTTTAAAATCTCTCAAGATGGTGGATCTCTCTCTCTCTGTGTGTGTGTGTGTGTGTGTGTGTGTGTGTGTGTGTGTGTGTGTGTGTGTGTGTGTGTGTGTGTGTGTACCTGTACCTGTGGAGTTGGCGTTTCCACTTTCCGTTTCTTCTTCTGGTTTTGTTTGTTGGTTCGAGGGAACACCATCAGCGCCTCCTGCCACCTGAACACATATACAGAGTTTGGGAATTATTTAAAAACAGCAATATTACTTATTACATATTTTACTAAATTACTATCAGTGAGTGATCACTTTAGACATTCCTTCACTTATTAATGTCTCCATATCAAATCCATATCAAGCTTTACCAGATGAACAATGAGGATGCACACAAATTGTCCTTTCGGTTAAGATCGTGCCATTGCAACACATTTGTAAAATAAAAAGGGTCTTTATTAGTTTCATGTTAGCGCTGACATCTCCTGCTGTCCAATACGGTTATCAGGTGTTTTTCACCAAAAAATAATATATTTGGCTGATATATTCTTATCTGCAAGTCTTATAAATTAATGCAAATTAATGCATTTTTATCCTTCAAAGTAGCGAGTCCTTACAGCACTTCTGGCTCTATGACAAATTGCTTGTGATGATCTCCTTTTGTAAGTTATTTTGGACTAAATCAGTAAATGTTAATGATTAAATGCATCAAAGTCACAATTAAACCTCAAACAGATCATGAAGTGATGCGTTAATGAAAATGAAAACAATTTAATGTGGGATGGTAAATTTACATGTTTAATCATCATTAAAGTAACGTGTTAACATCAGACAGTTGTCAATATGTGTTAAGATCAACTGTGAGATATGAATTAACGCTCATTCTATATCTGTGTGTGTGTGTGTGTGTGTGTGTGTGTGTGTGTGTGTGAGTGTGTGTGTGTGAGAGAGAGAGAGACTCACCCATGTATGATCTCTTTGCTCTCAGCACGTATGTAATGGTCTTTCTCCGGTGTGCAGATGCACAGTGAATGTTTCTGACCCGTCCGGCTCTCACCGTCCACAACATCCACACACTGATTCAGGTTTATGGTGCCCTGTGGAAGAGTGCTGGCCTGAAACACACACACACACACACACACACACACACACACACACACACACACAAACGCATAAGTAGCTTCATCAACATTTCAATATTAAGCAGCACAACTGTTTTGAACACTGATAATAAGAAATGTTTCTTGAGAAAATCAGCATATTAGAATGATTTCTGAAGGATCATGTGTACAAAAAAACAAAATCACCAACAAAACCTCCAACGTGGAACTTACCAAGTCAGACAAGATGTGTGTGTGTCTCAGCTATAAACTGAGGAATGATGGTAGCACTAGGGCTGTGCAATTAATTGAATTTCAATTTCGATTCTGGCTCCCAACGATCACCAAAATAGTACAATCGAGTAAAAACGATTATTTTGCCATGTTCTGCTTTGAAAGAACGCTCTTATTTTGTCTTGTGTCCTGAATGACACGCGCACATCCGCCCCTCCCGAAGCCGTAAACTCTCTCAGCTTGAATGTTTAAACTGATAAGACTTAAAGAAGTGAAAATGATCAACTTTAGTTACGATGTAATGCTGGTCCGATTGTGCAAGTGACAATTCCGTCCTGTCCCGACTCCTAAACGCGAGAGTGTAGTTTCGACGCTTGCCTTGTCCAACCCATGTTGAGAGGCCGAGCGAGAGAAGACGCGGCGCCGCTGAACACTCACGCGGTTTGTGAAATTGCGTCTTTGCGAAAGTTTTAAAATTATAGATTTGATTTTATAATCTGTGTGGATTAATTTAGGCGACTCATACAATCTTCATGCTAAAGTGAATCAATGTTTGTGGGGGAATTTCCCACATTATAAGTGGTAGACCTGCGGGAAAATTAAAATACTTGAAGTATTATCTGTTATATTATTTATTTTAATAGTTCAAAAAGTACAATAAATGTTCAAATTTAAATTTAAGAATTGTTGAAAGGTGTATTTTTAATAAATGCAACACGTTCCCAAAGTCATGTGAAATAATCGTGTTAAATAATCGTGATTTCAATACTGACCAAAATAATCGTGATTATGATTTTTTCCATAATCGAGCAGCCCTATGTAGCACTTTATAATAAGGTCCCAAAAGCATTAACTAACACTCAGCAATGCATTTGTGACAATATTTATTCATCTTTGATAACATTAGTTTAAACAAATTAAAGTTCATTGTTAGTTCATGTTAGCTCTAATAAAATGGTAACACTTTACGATATAAAGTTTCATTTGTTTACATTAGTTAATGTATTTATTAACTAACATGTCCTAACCATGAGCACTACATTTGTTCATCTTTGTTAACGTTAGTTTCCAGCTGTTCATCGTTTGTTCATGTTAGTTCACAGTACATTAACTAATGTTAACAAATACAACTATTTCTTAATGTATTAGTAAATGTTGAAATTAACATTAAAGATGAATAAATGGTGTAGAAGTGCAGTTTATTATTCGTTCATAATGTAGACAACTAATGAAACCTTACTGTACAGTGTTACCAATAATATTAACAGATACAACTTTTGATTTTAATCATGTATTAATATTATTAATTATCGTTAACTAATATAGTTAACTAATGCTAACAAATGGAGTAAAGTTACAGGAATGAAGTACATCAATTTACAAAAGTTTTCTTTGAGGGTTATGGTTTGGATATTATGGTACGTCCTCATTTAGACAGTGAAGTAAACATGTATGTGTGTGTGTAAACGTGTGCCACATGACCTCACTCAAATACACACCACAAACCGGTTCATTCTCCCTGTATTTCTGTCGTTTCCTCACGAACCTCCTCTGACATTCATTCAAGTTTCTCTCTCAACATCTTTCACAACATCTCTCGATATTTTACTTCGTCACAAAATTCCTTCTTTGTTGTGCAGGCCAGCATTCACACACACACACACACACACACACACACACACACACACACACACACACACACACACACACACACACACACACACACACACACACACACACACACACACACACACACACACACACACACACACACACACACACACACACACACACACACACACACACACACACACACACACACACACACACACACACACACACACACACACACACACACACACACACACACAATAACTCTTTCAGCGGGAAAGACTGACACACACAGAAACAGTGACCAAGCAACACACACATACTCATCAGAAATTTGGAAAGAAGAACACAACAACACTCTACAAAAAACAGGCCTTTCTTTTTCAAAGTTGCATTTTCAGCTTCCCTTGAATCGCTTGTTTACGGTGTTCCTCATTGATGCGGCTGTTGAACAAGTTTGCTCGTTTCAAAACCTCTGATCACATGATGCCGACACGACTGAGTGATGACAGCTGAGGTGCAGATAAAGCTGCTGAGGCATCATGGGAGAAATTCACAAGTTCCATAAAAGAGACATCATCCATTTCTACAAGCCGGTGGGGGGTTCAGTCCGTGTAATAAGCCCTGCAGGGTTCATTCGAAGCCAGAAAACATAACCCCCTGAACATCTCTGAACTTGTTGCTGAATTTGTTCCATATTTGATGAAGTTTGCGATCTGTTTATTACCGTGAAGCTGCTTTGACACAATCTGTTTTGCATAAAGCGCTACATAAATAAAGATGACTTAACTTAACTTGACTCCTAACCAGATGTAACATGACATTTTGTAAGTTGCTTGATTTCTATTTTACAGAGTTGGATCAACGGCTCCATATAGTAAAATATGTTCTGATTTAGCATTTTCATTTATTGTTCTTCACAACTTAGCCTAGTCTACATTCAACTCGCACTGTCAAAAACAAGCTTTTATTACAGACGGATTTGTTTTTCAGTGAATCATATTTGCAGATCAAAGTTCCTCAAGCTCAAATATTGTGTTTGACTTCTGCCATCTATTTACTTCCAGACTAACTATCAAACTAACCACAACTGCACTCGTTTATCCACAACCTGTGCTCGTTTTGGTCTTGAATATATAAAAAAATGATATAGATTGTGCCCTTAAAAGTCTAAAAGTGCCCTTTTAGACCTGAAACCACATTTGAAAGCATACGGTTGTCAAACTGCATGTACAATTTTTTGAACACCAAAATTAGATTAAAATTAATATCAATATATAAGAGAAAGCATTTAGGGGACTAGTCACAATTGCACCATTTTTGTCCTGCAGTAAATGTTAAAAGTCTAAATAGTTTAAATTTATGAGTTCAATACATCTTCATGCTTAACAATTATTATTTAAAGGGATACTCCACTTTTTTTGGGGAAATAGGCTCATTTTACACCTCCCCCAGAGCTAAACAGTTGAGTTTTACAGTTTTCGAATCCATTCAGCCGATCTCCGGGTCTGGCGGTACCACTTTTAGCATAGCTTAGCATAGATCATTGAATCGGACAGGACCATTAGCATCTCTCTGAAAAAAATGACCAAAGAGTTTCGATATTTTTCCTATTTAAAACTTGACTCTTCTTGACTTACATCGTGTACTAAGAAGTACGGAAAATGTCAAGTTGTGATTTTCTAGGCTGATATGGCTAGGAACTATACTCTCATTCCTGCGTAATAATCAAGAAACTTTGCTGCCGTACCATGAGTCCAGCAGGCGTAATGATATGACGCAGCGCCTGAAAATAGTCCCCAGCTCGGTAGACTATAGGGTCGACTATTTTCAGGCGCTGTGTCACATCATTACGCCTGCTAGACTCATGGTACGGCAGCAAAGTTTCTTGATTATTACGCAGGAATATCCCTTTAATAAAAGTTATTAAATTAGTTGGATGTTACATTAAAAAAAATGTACATATATGTATAAAGGAAAGTCATTAACAAGTCACCATTTCACCATTTTGTTTTTGCAGTTTACTTCAATGGTCCTGCAGTTTGACAAATTAATTTTACGTTTAAATATTCTATTTAGTCCACAAATGAGTTGAAAAAAAGTTTAAATTAGTTTCAGGTGAATCATAACATGAGTCAGACTGATTATAGCAGGACACTTATTTTCATGTTGAACTACACACATTTAATTCAACCAGGAATTCCCAAACTTTTTTTAAGCCAAACAACTTTGATCTCAAATATTTTCTTGTACCCCATGAGATTTCCATGTGTAAAATATTATACACATACATTTAATTTTAGAAATTATGGCTTTGATTTTCTAGCAATTTTAGGGTTAAAATTATTTTATAAAAAAAATGTTTTATATAAAATAAAAATGTTTAGTTCAGAAAATTAGTCATTAAACTCTAAATTATATCACTTTTTTACTCTAATCTGCTGAGTGAAGCTTAGATGTGTATTCCAAAGCATTCATGAATTACAACGTTAGATCAATGCTCAAAAAGACGAATGACAGTTAACAAGTTAAATAAAAAAAAAGAATGAATTATTAGCTTTTCATCAACTTAGTAATCCCTGATCTAAACGGCTGATAAACTACAAAAAGAAACACATTTGCGAATGGGAAGATTGCAATAATGATAAATCACATTAAACTCCTCTACTGCTGTCTTTAGAGAGGTGCCTCTGGGAAAGCTGCCCGACTGACTGAGCGTTTTACACAACACAAAGAGACTGCTGAATCTGTGCTCAGCTTTAACCCTCGCCCGGCCCACGGGTCACCATCCGGGGGCAGATTCACTGAGGTCGTGAACCACAGCAAGTACATGTTCAATAACCAGCCGTCTAATCAACGCTCACACGCATTCATACAGAGATAGAGTCTGAAAATAGCAGCTTCTGTTGTAATCTTCCTGTTCTTTCCTCCTACACATCTCTCTCTTCACTGGCTGTAAGTCCAACAACAGAGGAAGAGGATGATGGAGAGAAGAGAAGGACTGTCACTCAAATTAATTATGTAACATGCTGGTTAATTCATGAAGTCATTCAAAATGCATTGCCTATATGATATCGAACGATATAGAAGCCACATTAAACATTACAAATTGTATTGTGTAGTAAATGCCATTTCATGTTCATGTTAAAGACCATATGAAATGGTTTGATGCTATTTTCTTTCTAGGAAGATGTATATTTTTGGGTCTGTTTTCCAGGAAAGACTGTACATTTTACATGCACATGTTATTTGGTTAAACTTAACAAGATTCCATTTGTTAACTCGGTTAATAACTACATTAGTTAACATGAACAATTAAAATACTTGATTTATTTACTGTAAAGTGTTAACATTTACACTAGCATGAAACACTAACCTCAGATCTAACATATATACAGTACAGGCCAAAAGTTTGGACACATTACTATTTTTAATGTTTTTGAAAGAAGTTTCTTCTGCTCATCAAGCCTGCATTTATTTGATCAAAAATACAGAAAAAAAAAAATATATATATATATATATATATATTGTGATATATTATTACAATTTAAAATAATTGGTTTTCAATTTATTATACTTTAAATTATCATTTATTTCTGTGATGCAAAGCTGAATTTTCAGGACCATTACTCCAGTCTATCACATGATCCTTTAGAAATCATTCTAATATGATGATTCATTATCAAAGTTGGACACAGTTCTGCTGCTTAATATTTTTTCATAACCTGTGATACTTTTTTTTTAGGATACTTTGATGAATGAAATAAAATAAAAAAGTAGCAAATGTTTTAAAAATAGAAATCTTTTGTAACAGCAATATACACTACTGGTCAGTCATTTGGGGTCAGTAATTTTTTTCTTTCTTTTTTTGAAATAAATCAATACTTTTATTCAGCAAGGATGTGTTAAATTGATAAAAAGTGATAGTAAAGAAGATTTATATTATTAGAAAATATTTTTTTTATTTTGAATAAATGCAGTTCTTTTTAACCTTTTATTCATCAAATATATTAGTCAGCAGAACTGTGTCCAACACTCATAATAAATCAGAATATTAGAATGATTTCTAAAGGATCATGTGATAGACTGGAGTAATGATCCTGAAAATTCAGCTTTGCATCACAGAAATAAATGATAATTTAAAGTATAATAAATTGAAAACCAATTATTTTAAATTGTAATAATATATCACAATATCAATTTTTTTTTCTGTATTTTTTATCAAATAAACGCAGGCTTGATGAGCAGAAGAAACTTCTTTCAAAAACATTAAAAATAGTAATGTGTCCAAACTTTTGGCCTGTACTGTAGACTAAATGTTATGATGCAAAAAAACACGTTTGGCAGTTTTGATACAATGACAGACTTTTGCTGAATGGAATAAAAATGTAAAAAACACAGAACATTTTCTAAATATAATCTTTTGTGCTCTGCCGAAGAAGAAAAAGGTTGTCCTTAAAGATGATGACAATAATAGTCTGTAATAAGTGGCATTGTCTTTATGCAAAACAACACATTTTTCCACTGACGTTGGGGTTCTTGACATGCGTAGTGAGATTTACCGCTATACTACATCTATATTGTAGGGTTCGAGTGGTCGTTATGGAAACACGTTGAAGAGCAGCTATAAATACAGCGTGAGGCTCAGAATGTGTTCAAGCGTTCTCCACACACACACACACACACACACACACACACTCACAGAGTGTCCAGTCGACACCAGACATCCTGACCTCTCACGAGACGACACTTCAGCACCTGTTTCTGATGGGACTGATACAATGAAAACCCTGCTGATGACATCGACACACACACACACACACACACACACACACACACACACACACACACACACACACACACACACACACACACACACACACACACACACACACACACACACACACACACACACACACACACACACACACACACACACACACACACACACACACACACACACACACACACACACACACACACACACACACACACACACACACACACACACACACACACACACACACACACACACACACACACACGTCAAAATCATCTGTATTAAAAAGGATTTTCAAGTGCATTTGTGTGCAAAATAAACGCCTATGGCCAAAAAGCAAAGACTCTATCAGTGCTATATTAGCATTATTTATATATTATTATAGTGCTTATTAATGTTTGAATTAGCTTTCATTTTTACATTTTCATTTCTCGTTTTAATTTTAGCTTAAGGTTTAGTAACTTTGTTGTTATTTTGTCATTTTAATTAGTTTTTGTTTGATTTAAATATTTCTTTATAGCTTTAATTCATCTTTATTTCAGTTCACCCTAAAAGTTCATCCTGTTCATCATAAAAAGCGATCGAGTCTCTTCAGAAAATTTTGACTAAACCGCTCAATTCATATGGATTAGATTTTCGATCTCTTTATGAACTTTTTGAAGCATCAAAGTGGTAGTTGTGTATCTGTCAATGGAGGAACAGAAACTCTCAGATTTCATCAAAAAGATCTTCATCTGTGTTCTGAAGATGAAGGAAAGACGGGATTGGAACGACATGAGGGCGAGTAATTACTGACAGAATTTTCATATTTGGGTGAACTATCCCTTTAAACTTATTATAGTTAGTTGCCAAGGCAACTTTAATCGTTTTTGTTTTAGTTTCACTTAACAATAACAACAACACTGGACTCTTTATATGTGACCCTGGACCACAAAACCAGTCACATGATGTCGCACGGGTATATCTGTGGCAATAGCCAACAATACATTGTATGGGTCAAAATTATAGATTTTTCCTTTATGCCAAAAATCATTAGTATATTAAGTAAAGATCATGATCCATGAAGATATTTTTTAAATTTCCTACCGTAAATATATAAAACATTTATTTTAGTGAGTGAATGCTGCACAATCTCCAACATAAATGCCCATGGCCAAATGACCCCATCCAGGGTCACATATACGCTTTATTGCGTTGTCAAAAACAAACATGCAGCAAAACCAACAAACGACTCTTATAAACTCTTACGAATCTTCATGAATCACTCAAAAAGACTAGCCTGGAAATCCAGACCCAAATCTGAAAGATTAATGGTCTGGCGTCGACTAATGAAAATCGGCCAGCTCGAGGGGCGGCACCAAGCATGCATTTGAAAATCTCACTGCACGCAATTGGATAACACTACGACCAATCACAACAAGCCCCATACGCTTAGCTACCAGCGGAGCTAACTGGTAGATTAGACTCTTGCCGTATCCGGTCGGCAAAACAGCAGAAACGTCCTTCATGCAAAGGAAGGATTCGAGCGGCGTCTTCCGT
The DNA here is from genome assembly GCF_965113295.1 of Leuciscus leuciscus. Classification (NCBI taxonomy): domain Eukaryota; kingdom Metazoa; phylum Chordata; class Actinopteri; order Cypriniformes; family Leuciscidae; genus Leuciscus; species Leuciscus leuciscus. The sequence continues at coordinate 29,769,566 of NC_138735.1, forward strand.
TCCTCTTTTTCTAGAGAAAAAGTCTAAATCTTTCATTGTAGCGGCCAAAGCCGTTTCAAACAACTGGTGTTCATCCAAAGCCATCTTGCAATGTTTACTAATGACTTCGACGTCCCAGCGCTGTCGTCATCTCGCCTCTGGCCCGCCTATATCAGATAACCCGATGTGATTGGTGCAGCTCGGATACAAGGGCATATTTAAGGAGCATCATTACTCGACACCAGAGTAACTCGCTGAGCAAATTCAACTTGTGCTCTCTCGAGAACTCTGGATTACCAGGGTACAAAAAGACTCAAACTCGAATGAATTAATGGTTGAATCTGTGAGAGCGGTTACTGAATTAGTACCTCTGACTGCATGTTTGTGTGAGGTTAAAGTAATAGCTAAAAATTTAAAATCTGTCATCAGTTCTCTTTCAATGACGTTCTTCTGTGGAACCAAAATGGAGTTATTTATAGTCGATGGAGTTATTTATAGTTTAGGCCAATGTTTTCCACGTAAACGGTTGTCAAGCAAGACTTTCAGTTTCAGCTTGATCCTCACACAAATCAGTAACACCACTAGATTTGGGATAACGTGTACAAGTCACATGGACTGATGTTTTGATGCTTTTATGGTGTTTTTGGGGAGTTTAACAGCCCCTGCTCACCATTCACATTCTTCTATCCCAAAACTAGACATGACCTGAATCTTAAAACAGTACAAACAACTGAACGGTTGTTAACAATCACAGCCTCGTTTCATTTGCGTCAATTGTAGAATACAGTCCATATCTACCAGAACAGTCTCCCTCCCTTGTTAAATACTTCTCGTATTTGTCCTTCTTTCTCTCTCTGCTGCGAGCGGTTCTACAGAACGAGAGTAATGTGTACATTTGTCTCTGTTCCTGGATATCTGAGTGTAGGAGGGAAGTGGGCACAGATGGATTGTGGGTAGTGTTACGGATGTAGCGCTGCTTCACCAACCCACACACATACAGATCATCATCACCCGGGCCGGGTCGAACCTTGCCTTCCTGCGTTCGGTAATGATGGACTTTAGGTTCATGTAGTTCCAGACACACACACAAAAACTCAGAGAAAACAAGCGCGCGCGCACAAAAGAACTCATGATCACGTGTGGGCTGAAGTGGTGCTTAATAACAATCACAAACACACATGAATGCAAATGATCCCAAACAGCTTTTTATCCTTTATGCTGCTCTTTATACGTCCATCACTCACTTCGAGAGAAAGAGAGATGAAAGAGAAGCAACCGCAAAAGAAGCAGAGACAAAGAAGAGAGGACACAACTGAATTCAGCCAATGCATATACAAACACACAACATACACCAGGCAGGCAGTAACATAAACACCCTGAAGGTCTGTCCACATAGAGCCGCCCACAGACTGCAGACAGAACATGGCAACATGTATACAGTATGAGGAGCGAGAGCCATTGCACACACACACACACTCACCAATTCATCCAGCGCGTAGCGCAGGAGTCCGTGTTCATACAGAAGGAAAAAGCGTCTCTGCCATTTCTGTAAGAGAAGAAGTTAAGATTGCATAAGCGAAAAGTGAGAATTTCAAGTGTACTTTAAGTGTCTAAATACTTTTTTAGTGCCACTGTATATGAATCATAATGTTTATAGAATCATGCGGCCTGACTGATACGGTGACCGACTGATTTGGTGTCTCATTCTCATTCTATTAAATTGCATATATATATATATGACCCTGCTCTTTAGCTCTTTAGATATCAGCATTAGCCGTTTGGTTGACCACTACATCCTACATTTACATACTTATATATACACTACATATGCTTTGAGTTATTTTTATCATATTTCCATCTCGTTTGTCAATCTGTGATTTCCTGTTTGCTGTCGAATTGTTTCCCATCCCACAAACTCCCTCTCCTGCTGTTTCTCACCAGTTCAGCTCGAGAGACCGAGAGTGAGTCAGCGACTCCACGGCCCCCTCAAACACACACACATACACACGATTCGCACACACAATCTCTTCTCACACACAATGTGCGTCAATAAAGAAAAAAAAAAGTACTGGTCCTTTGGTGAAATAAATATAATGCATGACATCTAATATATATATAAAACTGTTTTTATGATTGCGGTCCCAGAGACCCAATGGCACACATGTAAAAATTACCATTATATATATACATTTTATAATTATTAAAACAAAATGTATTGTAATGAAATAATTTACTAACAAATGTATAAATGAATTATAAAATAATCATATTACAAATCTCATGTTATTTTTTATTTAAATCATTTTAATAATTTCATCTGACATAATAAAAGACCAATGAATTTTACTTTTCAGCCTTTTTTTTTTTTTTTTTTTTTACATTTTAGAATGTTATTCGTTTATTTTAATTGTATTTAAAAGTCATTAAGTAGCAAACTGATACTAAAATGCTTCTTTTAGACCTATTAAAATGGCCCCAACGAGTAACATGGGTGTTGAAAGGTCACCTTTTGACATTTTTAAATAAATAAAAAAAGAAAGAAAATGAAGCATTCCTTATCCCCCAAAATGTTCCTTTTGATTCTGGTGGTGAAATATGACCTGGACATTTCTTGCCAACAACATCCATGAGATTCACTCTATTAGTGCAGGTGAGAACAGCAGAACTGAACGAAACAGCACATTCTAGAATGCGTCTAAAAATAGTTTTTGTTAGACATTTTTGGCCAAAATGAGCTCGTTAAGTAAAAAGTGCAGCGCTGCATTTATAATCCATATTCCGTGGCATGTTCTCGGTGAAGTTTTTCCTGGGCTTTAAGGAGCCGTGCAAGTCATACGAACCCGTGATCTGTGCAGAGGATTGTCAAAGTTTGTTCCTTCGGGTGCCAGGAGCAGCCATCCACCGTAGATGGGTTTTGCCTGAAACATGCAACACATGATGTAAGAACAATAACACTGATCATCCAGTTCTTTTCAACACTGTTGATGCATCTCGGGTGAACTATTTCAGATAAACCTGCTCTCTTTTTGACTGGTATGTGGAACATTTACATGTCTCAAATTCAATGCACATTAAACTGGGACTTAAAAAAAAAAAAAATATTCTAACATCCAACAACACACTTGTGTTCGTGGAACCGTGCCAAAGCAAAGTACGAAAACATCCCTGCATGTGACACTCCTGTGACTGCACAACAAAGTGCCGACGAACAGATTTGTGATCGTACAGAAACTCCAAAAGAAAGCGCACAAAAGAGAAGCATGAAACACAAGGGGAAAATCCACTACTTAGAGGTTCCTCTTTCAAAGCTCAGCAGATCTCAGATACGTTTCATTTTAGTACGTAAAACTTGTTGTTATGTTTCTCCAAAAATGCCTTAAGAGACGAGAAACAAATTAGACTATAGATAATACTCTTTATATAGCTGTAAAATATTGTGGATATCAGTTTTTGGTCATTTGCTGTTGGAGAAATGTTAGCGTTCACACTGAGATGTGATTCTGATCGCAGACTTTAGTATTCTGGCAAATGTGAGCACAGTTATTTGAGATCTTTGCTGAAGCTCATGAGATTACATGCGTCTTTTGCTCAGGAGAAACACACATCTGAGAAGCAGGAGACTTCTCCATTTCATCTCTTGCTGTCTAGGAGAAACATGCTGAGATATTAAAGAGATCTCAGGTTTGATTTTTTCTCCGCTAAGGTACAGAAAAGAAAGAGTGACAAATGAACCGTCTGGTTAAAGGAGTGTCGACGGCCCGTGAAAAAGTCTGAGCTAAAAGAAAAACGCTAGATCTCCTCAGATCAAGTGCAGGATGAAGAAAAAAAACACAGCTTGCACAGCGACACTGTACCGACTCTGGTTGGGGTTCAAAATACTTATGCAATTAATTCAGCAAAACCGTTATCTGTGGATAAAATCAACTGATTTCATCCCATCCCATATCAATGACGTCATCATAATTTCATACTGAATTGTATTTGGTTAAACTGAAAGTTTAACACTATACTTGCATCACTATTTTCCTTTAGGAAATGTAAATCTAGTTTCTCCTGATCTTCTGCTAATGGGAGACTCGGTGCTCTGGGAAATCAGTGATGAGGAGCGGATAGGGACGCGGAGAGAGAGAGAGAGAGAGAGAGAGAGAGAGAGAGAGAGAGAGGTACTAATGTAGGCCAGATTTTCCTCTTCAATGGTTAAAGTTTGTTCTGTTTATTTTTACAGCCCCCCTTTTTCTCTCATAACAGCGGAACTGAGCACCGACTGTCTCACAGAGAGAGAGAGAGAGAGAGTGTGTGTGTGTGTGTGTGTGTGTGTCAAGGGGGAGGGTGGATTCTAATAGCATGACAAAAAGCATGGACATAAATATGTGTGGAATGAACAACTCAGAAAAACCTGACCAACTGCAGCGAGAGAGCGAGCGAGAGAGAGAGGGAGAGAGAGAGAGCGAGCGAGAGAGGGAGAGAGAGAGAGAGAGAGAGAGAGAGAGAGAGAGAGAGAGAGAGAGATGTATTACTGATGTCTTGACAGGACGACGGCCCTGAATCATTACGACGGCCTCATGCGACGTACACCTGAACAACAACTCTGGATTTGTGCATTTTTTGATGACAATGTCAGTGATGTTTGCCAAATAAAACACACCCCCATGATGTTAGTATGTTATTGTTGGTTGCTAGGCTATTTCGCAATGATTTTGCTGGCAAACCAGTTCAAATCTGAATCAAACTGTCCATTTAAGTGAATCGATTCATAACTCTGGCATCGATAATCATGGCATCACTCGAAACGTCTTCGTACAGCTTTTTTTTCCAAGTGTTGAAATGTTTAAGTAGAGAATAGCTATAGCCTAAAGTTCATCATCGTGTAAAACACTTGAGCCAGAATCTTTATGCCCAGATGAAATCAAACTGACTTCACACATCATCACAACAACTGCGTTTTAGTGGCACGTAATAAACATACGATTATGAAGTCGTAGAAATTACAGGATTAAAGATGTAAAACTTTGAGCAACAAAAATAAAGTCCTAGTATTACGAGAATAGTTCTAGCAATACGGTACTGAGGTTTTATTGTGAAATAAAAAAGTATTATTTTAAGAATAAAGATTGCACAATTCCAGAAGCGTATTTTTTTTATCAAATTAATCAACTTTACTCAAACAATATACTACTTTATTCTTAAAATATTATGACTTTAATCTTGTACTGCTTTGACTTAATTCTAGTAACACTATGACTATAATTTTTTTACTTATTCTCAAAATTGTACAACTTTACGACTATTTTCGCAATCTTCAATTTTTTTTTATGTGACACTAAAATGCTGTTGTACATTATTACCTTCACATAATTCTAAAAAGCATTATGATTCTCCTTTTCAGCTGACGTCACCAAGTCCTTTTACTTTTTCAAACACCTGTAATGCAGAGAATTTCTGAATAGAATTAAGCCAATCAGGTGAATACCCTGATTCCCTTGGCAAATGGCAAAATTAAAGTTAAATTGGTGGACCTTTAGAGCAGGAAGACAGAAGGACATGAGAATTAAACACTAAAGAAGTCCGCTGGGACTTGATTCTGCAAGTTATGATCACAAATTAAAGAGGATACAACTGGATATATGACTTTGGGTACTAAAGACCTGATTCATTTCACTGTGTTAAGTCAATTTCTAAGTGCTTTCTAAAAAAAGACATCTGTGCTGCTTTGAGGCTCATTTCTCTGGAAGCGCTCACTTGCGTGTCCAAATATTCAGTCTTTCTTTGCCTCATCACTTCATTCTTTGATAACAATCCAACCTATACAGTGAGACAGATGGCAAACGGAGGCCACGTCACCTCAGTAATATAGTCGAGACCCAGCTGTGGTAATTTTTAAGGATACTGTCTGGATTCCTCCGGCATCTGCGTGTGGCCTTACAGTAAAACCGTTCTGGAGCTGGAATCTGGGCTCGAAATAGTGCTGACGCTCCGATACGAGACGTCTACAACTGGCAAAACCACACTAAACGGTTCCACTGATTAATAAATTAACAGAGAATCTTAGCCAAAATAAAAGAGTCAGTCCTCTTGAACTTGCTCAAGATCACAATGGGTTCGAACCCACAATCTTTCAGTTACCAGTCCGGATTTTCAACCATGCAAAACTTAAAGACCACAACGAAGGCAGGTCGCGCAACTACCCTGTGCATCTGTTAAACTGCATCATTAATTACAACTAATCACTAATTAGTCATCTGGCTGACACCTTTACCCAACGCAACAGCTCATCCGAAATGGGTCAGTCCTCAAGGGATAACCTGAGGTTAAGTGTCTCAATCAAAGCCGTAATGGTAATTAGTGTGGATTAACCTCTCTGGGGTTTGAACCTGCAACCTTATATTTAACCACTACGCCAAAGCACTTGCTATTGGATGTCATTATTACAAACCCTGTGGTCTAGATTTATAGACAAATTACATTTGACGTTTACAGACAGATTAATTTGGCCACTTTCTGAGTCATCTCAATGCCAAAAAGTAGTTCAATTAGTCAAATTCACCTTATATATCATGATAATGAATGGGTACAATATGCATAAACAATGGTGTTCACATGATAATCAATTTACCTTCAGCAATACCATGGAATTGCCATGGTTAACATGCCAAAAACATGGTATTATGGTAGGGCCAACTGCAATCCTCTAGAAAAAAACCTAATGGGCAGCCAACCTTGGCTTGGACCATTGAAACATGTCTAAAAACCATAGTATTACCATGGTACTTTACTGGTAGTGAAGTTTTAAAGAGGTTTGGTGACTATCCAGTGCCCCAGATTGGCTTTAATGTGCTAAATATACAACATAGTACATTTTTTTACCCCATTATACTCCACTTATCTCCAACAATACCATGACATTACCATGGTACATGTTCAAAAAAACATGGTATTTTGGTGAGGTCACTCATGTTGTGCTAATTGTCATTCTCTACAATAGAAACATAGTATTACCATGGTACTTTATTGTTAGTGGTCAGCAGTTTACTGGTCATTACTTATTTGACACGGTAAGTTATTAAACAGAGCATTAGTATAAGAAACTAGATTAAAATGTTTGTAGACAAACTTTGAAGTTGGCTTGAAAAAGCCTAGCCAGAGAGTCTGAAGTAGCTTTAACAGCTTTAAGTTTGAAGGTTTTCAGTTGTAATAGTTTTAGGTTCTAGTTTTGTAGTTTTAAAACATAGATAGATAGATAGATAGATAGATAGATAGATAGATAGATAAATAAAGACATTAGATACATAGACTAGAAATAGTAGATAGATAGATAGATAGATAGATAGATAGATAGATAGATAGATAGATAGATAGATAGGACTAGCAATATTAGATAGATAGATAGATAGATAGATAGATAGATAGATAGATAGATAGGACTAGCAATATTAGATAGATAGATAGATAGATAGATAGATAGATAGATAGATAGATAGATAGATAAAAAAAACATTAGATAGAATGAAGCTTAAATTAGTCTCAATGGCTTAGAAATAGTACATATAATGGCAGCTAATGGAGTCTAATGAGCCTCTCCAACTGTTAAAATGTGAATTTTGAGTTTCAACAGTCTCAACTAAATGATTAGGTAGTGAAGTTTAGTAGATATATTACCTGTGAGAAGTCTTCATCACTCAGCAGGTGCGCGTCTCGAGCCTTGAAGCAGTTCTGGCATTTACTCTTGTTGAAAATATTGGCCTGAAATTTTCGGCAGGCGTTATCTTTCGCTGACATACTCTGTGCCATGAGTGTGTGTTTGTGTTCCCGTTTTCCCGTTATTTTAAAAACTGCGCAATAATTCCACCGGAGAGTCCTCCCCCGCGCGATGCAGTCCGACCCTCATCACAAACTCACTGCGATAATCATTTATTTATGCACACTCATCTGACAGGACCCACACTAAGGGGACAATAATTATAATAATAATAACAATAAAAATAATAATAATATAATTAATTTAGCCAAAAAGTTTTAATTTAGCCAAGCTCTCCTGGATTGATTTCTGAAGGGATTCAGTCCGGGACATTCCGCGCTCACGATCCATGCGCGTCCCCGATCCCCCGCAGGCACACGGTCGCGCGCTGATGCGTTATAGTGCGAGTTCCAAAATAATATGGCAAACTTGTACAAACACTCTAAGTAAATGGTGATGGAGAGGAGGTGTTTACTTTCCACTAGCTCACAGCTTCCGACGAACCTTTCAGCGATACGTGAAGACAACTATCCCGAAACTCCATGATGTGGAACAGTGTGGATTCTATAGAGAGTTTTCGGTCCGAAGACGGATATTTGCAGGTTTGGATGGGCACGGTGGGTCCGTTTCCCACGGTCACAGCTGATCACACGGGTTCTCCACACATACTACACACTCAACACACATACACACGCAGGAATGAAGGGGGCGGGGCACGAGTTAAGTGACGTGTGGCGTAAACCAATCACAATAAGGGACACGCCTACTATTTGTAGTCAGCGTACGTCCGTGTCCAATCAGATTCTTCAATCACACTGATTTTATGGAAATAACAAGATTCAAGGTCGGTGGACTGTGCACGGTGTAAACTGAAGTTATTTAAACTTATAAGCAGGATCTTATATGCATTTAAACTGTGTTTTAGTGATTTCGTCTGGTTATAAAGTGAAAAATGACGACACTAAATAATGCATGCGTTAAGATATTTGATAACTATCCATGTAACGCCCTCAGATAGTGACCAATCCTACCTGAGAGGCTCTCCAGTGCCCCCGTTTGGCTTAAATGTGGAATGAGAGCCTGGATTAAAAAAATAGTTTATTAATTAAAATATTTTAAATGCCATTTCATTGTGTAATAAAATAATGCTAATTATATATATATTTTTTAAATAATGATTTTTATTATATAAGTATATCTTAAGTTAAAAACCTAAAACTTAGTATATCTTAAGTAAAAAACATAACAATATATATTTATAATTTTATTATATATATTTTTTTAAATCAGTTTTTGCACGTATATAGTAATTGTGCAATGAAATTTCAAAAAGTAATATTTGTAATCTCTTGGTGGCACAAAACTTTATTTTGTTTTTGTAAAAAAAAAAAAAGTAAAAGCCTAAATATTAGCAAAATGCATATTATTCAGTCATAGACATTATTACCGGTATGTAATCAGGCATTAATACAAGTTCACAGGCAGTATTAACAATTGAGTCTGATCAATTTCACCACGTTTTAAAAAATAACAGTAAATTTACAGATAAAACCCTCTGATTTCCTCAAATTAGTCAGACAATAACATCGTTCATACGTGATAAAGCAGATGTTTGGTTGTTTGATATTATAAAACAGATACCATACCAGCTTCCTCAATAAAGAGAATGCTTTTTCATTTCTCACTTCTGACAGTCAACACTAGTCTAGGAATGGCCTAAACTAATGTTACTGAACTTTATATGACACACTTGGGAGAGCACATGTGTTTTCCCTTTAATAACGTCCAGTGTCCCAGAATAAGGGAGAAGAGAGACAGAAGGTCTTCTAGGTCCTGTTGATGGAGGGAGCGTTGCTGATCTCCTCGGTGTCCTCTTCATTCATCAGCGGTTCTCTGTCTGTCTGAGCGGGACTCGGAGCCGTGGATCTCTTAGTGGTCTTATTGAGAGTGCTTCCCTGTAAACACACACATGTCATTGCATTTAAATAATAGCTGTAAACATAAAACTGTTCATATTCAAATTAAAATTATGATTTTTTTTCCTGTGGTATAAAATACACTGATAAATGATGCACAATAAGATCAGAAATGTATATAACACAAGTAAATAGGGTTCATTTTCAGTTCATTTTCACTGCATTAGATCATGAACAACACTGTCACAGCAGAACAATCCAATCCACCTCTATAAAAATGGACCGATACGCTTTCAAAGCCAAAAATAACCTCTGCTATTCCAAAGTACTGTTGACTCAAAACTCAGTTCATGAGTCAGGCGGCACGATCGGACTATAAGACACCGATATCAGTTTCTCTATCAGTGTTACTCATTTCTAACAAATGATGTAGTAAAAGACAGATATAAAAAAAAGCTGTAAAATGTCCGTGCCAAAGAAGTTTGTAAATGGAAAACGCCTAAGCTGAAAAATGTATATAATTAAGTCCAAAAAGAGAAGAAGCTCTTTCTTAATTTCTTAAAATTAGAATGGTTTTGTAGCATTATTAATTTGTATTAAAAGTATTCATTTGTATTAAAAGTATTCATTGGAGTATTAATTTGAAAGTATTAATTTGAAGCATTTATTTAAAAAAATAAAAATAATTTTAATATTATATATTACTGCAAATACTATTATATATTAAAATAATTATTTCATTATATTATTGTATATCTTAATGTTTAAATATTTAAAAAATATTTTTATACATATTTTAATAAAATATCAATTTATCAATTCATAATATTATATTAAAATAAACTTTTCATTTTTTTGCTTACTGCATGTGTATATAGTAATTGTGCGATGAAATTTCAAAAATGAACAATATTCTTAGTCCCTTGGTGGCACAAAACTACTATAAAAACCTAAAAATGTAGATATTGTTTTGTGGTAAACCTTCTATGATTATGAGTGCAAGCTTCTCCTCTTGTCGGACTTTAACTATTGATGGAGACAATAAGAGGCAAATCAAGCTTTTAAGGCTCTGAGAAAACCTTATAATTCTGCCGGTCGCTTATAAGGTTGCGTGAAATCATACGTCCTTGAACATCATACAGTGTGAAGTGTCACTCGACTCGTCCTGCTCGTCCTCGCTCCGTGTTCTACAAACTCTTCACGGTTCTCGTCTGTTCATACTGTTGCTATGGTTACCCATCATGATGGGATCTATGGTGATTCAAAGAGATGTGGCGATAGTGGGCGGGTGTGTGTGTGTCGTGTGTGTGTGTGTGTGTGTGTGTGTGTTACCTGTCTGTAGTCAACGATGTTGAGTATTGCAGAGGTGATTATGCAACTGATGGTATTGGCCAACATGAAGATCATCATATATTGCCATCTCCACAGCGGGATCTTTACATCACTGACACACAAAACACATATATTATGGTATAGACACGGTACTGTACATTAAATATATTGTTTGTGTGTGTACATACATACACACATACATACACACACACATACACACAAAAAAAAAGTTGTCTAAAAACATTAGAAAAACAAGTTGTGTATCTGTGTGTGTGTATATATATATATATATATATATATATATTTTATATCACTTATAGAATAATATATGGTATTTTAGACCTTTAGAAGTAGTGCGGTAAAAGATCTATAAATGAGCAGGTGTGTAATCTACACTTAGACACCGATGATGATGCGATATCGAAAACGTTTACATGGCTTTTGTGCAGAATATCATCATTATCTGTCGAATGATGCCTTGTCAAAAATACATGGTCATATTTTTTGTTAGTATAATGCAATGTGCAATGAACATAAATGTCACCTGGACTTGGTGCCCAGTATCTGTCCCACCACCAGATTGGAAATGCCGATGCCAATCATCTGTATGGATGTGGCCAATCCCATGGCAGTGCCCAGTGTGGCTTGAGGCACCACCAGTGGGATAGAAGGCCACATGCTCGCCTACAGCACATAAACACAATAGAAAACACCTGAAAAACCTGCCAGTCCAACAGCAAGAATCTAACACTCTAACCTGTAGTACATACACTCTTTTTTTGTTCCACTTTATCTGCAAAACAACTGAAAATATTGTGCCAATATTCTGAATTCAAAGTAAATTGCAACAACACACAAACACCAAGAGAAAAAATATAGAAAAACTCCAACCCTGAAATATAATTTGGTGTATTTTTCTTTTCTAGTTACCTAGAGGAAAACCTATACAAAGAGTGGCACAGCTTACCCCACTCTGCCTTATTGAGCTTGCATGAAAATCTAAAATATTTCAAAATGTCAGCATTGCTGAATACGTCCACCAATCACAAGCTCTCTTACAGTGTTTGCTAACCACACAATTGAGCATGCTGCAATACTCCAATGACACTGTATAGTTGGCGTCAATCCATAGTGTCTGCTGTGTGTGTGTGTGTGTGTGTGTGTGTGTGTGTGTGTGTGTGTGTTCATGTTATATACTCACAGCAGCAAATGAGTAAGTGATGCCGAGCCAGATGGTTGATACGAGAGGAGGGACGAACGTGAAGGCCAGCAGACCAAACACAGGCAGTGTCAACACGGCACAGAGTCCTGCAAACACACCGCGCAGACCCACATAGTCCTACCACACACACAGAAACCATGTGTTCATGTTTTCTACTCACCAAGGCTGCATTGTTTTGATAAAAAATACAGTAAAATCCTTAATATTGTGAAATATTTTTACAATTCAAATGAACTGTTTTCTATTGTAATATATTTTAAAATGTAATTTATTCCTGTGATGCAAAGTTGAATTCAGAGTCACATGATCCTTCAGAAATCATTCTAATATGATGATTTGCTGCTCAAGAAACATTTCTGATTATTATCAATGTTGAAAACAGTTGCTGTTTTTGTGGAAGCCGTTCTTCGCTAGAAAAGAACAGCATTTATTTGAAAAATAAATCTTTTTTAACATTATAAAATGTCTTTACTGTCACAATTGATCAATTTAATGCATCCTTACTGAATAAAAGTATTAATTAATTTAAAAAGAAAAACTTTTGAACAGTAGAGTATGCCTGTGTGTGTCAGCATGTAAATGAAACATCTGTGGAGTGTATGTCTGTGTAATAGTGAGTTAGCCGTACGATGAGGATGCCGACAGCAGCCGACAGCACCAGTGAACTGTCATACACAGCGCCCGCGATGTACGCCGCCTCCGTCTGACTGTACCCGCTGTATTTATCCTGGATAAACTTACTGAAAACACACATACAGCAACACATGAACAACGTGCACGAACCCAGTTTAATCTAGAAACATATATGTGGTTCATGACTGTACCTGGCATCAGCGATGAAGGGGAAGATGCCATTATAAAAGAACATGATGGTAAGAACCAGCAGCCAGTATCTGAGAGACAGACTCTTCACATCCTGAACTCTCTACATACAAAAACACACAATACATACCAGCTTTATTACAACAACAAATTATCATCAACGTGAAAATACTATATATACAGTACAGGCCAAAAGTTTGGAAACATTACTATTTTTAATGTTTTTGAAAGAAGTTTCTTCTGCTCATCAAGCCTGCATTTATTTGATCAAAAATACAGAAAAAAAAATGTAATATTGTGATATATTATTACAATTTAAAATAATTGGTTTTCAATTTATTATATTTTAAATTATCATTTATTTCTGTGATGCAAAGCTGAATTTTCAGGATCATTACTCCAGTCTATCACATGATCCTTTAGAAATCATTCTAATATTCTGATTTATTATGAGTGTTAATAACAGTTCTGCTGCCTAATATATTTGATGAATAAAAGGTTAAAAAGAACTGCATTTATAAAAAAAAAATATAAAAAAATTCTAATAATATAAATCTTTACTATCACTTTTTATCAATTTAACACATTCTTGCTGAATAAAAGTATTGATTTATTTCAAAAAAAAGAAAAAAAATGACTGACCCCAAATTACTGACCAGTGTATATTGTTACAAAAGATTTCTTATTTTAAAACATTTGCTTCCTTTTTTTTTTTTTTTTTAAGTATCACAGGTTATGAAAAAAATATTAAGCAGCAGAACTGTTTCCAACTTTGATAATGAATCATCATATTAGAATTAGAATCATATTAGATTATTTTAAATTGTAATAATGTATCACAATATAAAAAAAAAATTCTGTACTTTTGATCAAATAAATGCAGGCTTGATGAGCAGAAGAAACTTCTTTCAAAAACATTAAAAATAGTAATGTTTCCAAACTTATATATATATATATATATATATATATATTAATCAATGTTTTCCTACGACAAGAACGGGTATTGTTCAAAATCCATGTATAACTTTGCTGAAAGGTTTTGATCCACTTCAAATGTTGACTACTGTATATATATCATTATTATATTACACTCCAGCAATAGTAAAACTAGTGTACTGTTGTAGTATGCCATTCTAAACATAACCTTTTCCATCTATATCTGTGTCTCACCACTTTGCGTGACTCCTCCTGAATCACTCCATCCAACCCCAGCTGCTTCATGCCCATCCTATCCAGAACACTGACCGTTACCGCCGACAGGAACCCGAGAACACACAGGAGCGTGCCTGTACACACAAAACAGACGCATGTGTGTTTACAATATTCCCAGGATGCCAAATCCAAGGTTTAGCTGTTGCATGTTGTGTTTCTTACCTCCCCACAGCGTCCACTGGATACCGTACTGAGACTCAAACCTCTGCGTGAGGAAGAAGTTCAGAACCGAGCCCAACCGAGAGAAGGCCAGGGTCAGTCCAAACGCCAGAGCCAGCTCCTTCCCACGGAACCAGAACGCCGTGATACGGTTCTGGACAACTGAGAAAGCAAGAGAGACACATGAGATTCAGTGTAGCTTTCTCATTGGTGCTTTTTTCATGGGTGTGTTTGTGAAGTCTTTGGCAATGACAGCCCTTGTTTACTAAGCGAGTAAAGAATCAGAGAAAGAAAAAGTGCATTTTTGTGCGGTTGGATACTTTGGGGACTTTGTAGAGTTTACTAGCATAATGCAGATCAATAGACAGCGGAAATTAATTTAAAAAATGTTTTACATTTTGTGACATTTCTGAATTAGATGAAAGGAGATTTTGTTAAAAAATTTTACTAAATAACCAATATACTAAATCATTAACCAATTTAATAACCTCATGGTCATCAGTGCAAAAGGAAAGAATGTTTTTTTAATTCTCAGTAAAGATTGCAAAAATAATACTTTTCTTTGGAACAGCAAGCCAAGCACATATGAATCATGCACACAATAAGACTTTATAAAATTAAATGATGTATTATGAAAATAAATATGGTCACTTTAGACACAGATTAAACGTAACGTGCAGAAACTCCCATTAGTAGGTCAAACGGGTGAAACAAATCTTCATTAGAATATGGAAATAAAATCAGTCATTTTGTAATTTTTGCAATTCATTTTGGTGCCACTTGTGGTGCAGAAATTACTTTGGAGTTGATTTACTTGACAATCATTTACTTTATTTAGAGTTAATTTTACTTTATTACTTTGTTTTCAATTTTATATTTTTTTATTCTTAATCATTTTACCCTTGATCCCTTATTTTCTATATATACACATGTGTGTACACAGAGTTCCTGAACACAACAACAAATTCCTGTGCGTACTTGGAGAATTAAGCTCATCTGAATCTGAATTCAGAACTAAAGATATGATGTTTCTAGTGTTAAACCTGCACAATGTCAGTGGTGTTATGGGTGAATATCTGAATCATACTGGTCAGGGATCCGTTTCCAGATCCAAACAGAAGTCGTCCAGTCAACATGAGGGGCAACAGGTACGTCGTGCCCTTGAAATGAGACCCCAATGCAAAGATCGCTGAGCCCAACACAGTCAGGAAGGAGAAGAGAAAAACGCCAACTACAGGAGAGAAAACCCAAACACTTATGTCAGACTTTACACACACACACACACACACACACACAAGTATTCAAGATAGAATACTGAATATTGACAAAATCAGACAGATTTCAAAACTAAGCTTGTTAAAGAAAAAGAAAATCCATTCCAACTTACAGCGGTTTCCCAATTTATCAATGAGGAATCCTGCCATGATGACCACCACAGCATTCCTGGGAAAGCAAAATAAGAGTCCTTTTACAGGTGATAAACAGAGTGAAGCTTTGAGGGTGACAGACAGTAATTATCTGGTTTGGTGAGAGTGTGTGAGTCAGGGATATTGTAGAGAACGGAAAATAAAACCATTAAAAAAGTTAGATAAACATGAACTGAAATATGATAGTATGTCAATGATCCTAAAATAACAGTGGTGTGAGTCTTACGTCCAGGCGTAGACGGCGTAGAGCAGGTTATACTCCTGTGGTGTCATTCCCAAACCTTCCACACACGTTCCTGTGCCATTACCAGTGCTGTTACTCACCGTCCCGTTTGAACATGTCAAATTCTGTAGGAAACAACACAGTCTGTGCATTCAGGGCCTTACTTTTCTGATCTAGAGGTTTATATGTAATATGTGTTACTCTCATGATGTTAAAGGGGTCATATCATACATTATTTTATTATATTAGTAAAGACTTTTACCCGTAAAACTGTTTTTCATGGTTATTTGGCTATTTATGACATGGCTTCATGTTTTTTTTTACTCTTATCGTTAGTTCTTCTGTGGTTTGGGACAATTTTATTGATTCCTCATTACCTCACTGTGACTGGACGGGCCAAGTTTCTGGTCACTCAATAGATCAATAGTATTCATCTGTCAGCCACTGCAAAGTCGCAGAAGTCTATGCAGCTCATTTTCAACAAATGCTCTGTAGTATATGTGAATGCTGTCGCATATGTCTCAATATATATCAGGGCAAATTTGATTCCTCGTAATATGACCCCTTTAAAACTGCCTAAACTAGGATTAAGCGATGTGAAAGTGAGGTCAGAGGTCAGTAAGTTGCTCCTCACCCCCTGAAACTGCTCCTGCAGGACACTGGGAATGTCAAAGCAGAAATAAGAGCCGAAAGTCAGCATACAGTTAAAAAACAGGACCAAGAACCGGTAGTAGGCTGTAAATACACACATAAACACACCAAGAGACACATATGTTCACACACAGAGAGAGAAAGAGAAGAGTTAGTCATCATGTGTCAGGTTAAGTTACATCTAAGCTAACACAGAAAACAACACTTGTGAGCTATGAATCTCTTATGAATTATGATATTTAATGTGCATGAAACTAGGTTTAACATTAAATCAATCACATTTGTCTTTGTTTACAAACTGAGAGCTCATGGCTCTAAATTCACAAACATTCTGAAACATCAGTGAAATGATTACTTTACCTTGTTCTGCTGCTTTGGCCATCTCGACCCCAGATAAATCTCCGCAGTCTTCCCATATAACGACAATCTAGTGTGGTTTCTTTTTGTTTATGTGGCCCAGTCAGGAGGCGATCTTTAAAATGTGCAGCTTGTCCGAGAGCAGTCGCTATTTGCTGATCTATAAATCATAATAAAATAGTGAAAGCTCCAAACTGCAGGAACAGTCGATCCAGGTTTTCTAACTGACTGTTTTCCTCATTTAGCGTTACGTCATAGCCTGGGCGTCATGTGACTGAGCTTCTCAGCGCTGACACTGCACTTAGTGATGATTGGGTTGATAATAGATATAATTGAATCATGTATGTTTAATCACGCTTTAAACAAAACAATACCCATTCATATGACATGTTTACGGAAATAAAATGTATTTCTATAGGACATTTCATAATATGTGGTAATTTAAAGCGCTTTAAACAGTCTTAAAAAGACCAAATGGATATCAATTATACTGAAATCAAAATAACTGTGTAAGAAAAAATCAGTGTAAACATTTAAACTTATAATATCCCTCTAGAAAATGTAAATAAAAAAATAATATTCGAAATTATTCAAATTGAACAAACAACTGACTTTACTGCATTTCCCCCAAAACTGGTTCATTTTCGAAACGCAATGCGTAGTAATATTGTCCCTCTCACAGCCCCGTATTTGTTTACATTCGCAGCCTGAAAACTGACAGCGGAGGAAACACTAAAACACATTAATGTCAGGCTTAATTTACACATTATGACCCGATTATCATATAACACACTGTATATTTAAGTATATTATAGTTTATATAGTATATAATAAATGACCGGTAGCTGATTTAAAGGGATGTCAGCCGTACATAGAGCAAACGCGTGGGAAATTTCAGATTCGGAGAATGAGAGTGATGACATTAAAGCATCATCATCATCATGTGTAATACTCGATCAGAACAAGTCTGTAAATGAATCAAACACTTCTTCACCCTCCGCCCGGGCGGACGACGGCAGCATCAGCGGGGATGGAGTGATGATCTCCGGCAGGAGGAGGAGGAGGAGAGAGGAGGTGCTGGAGGAGCTGGAGGCGAGAACAGCTGCCAAAGAGAGACGGAGAGAGGAGAAGGACAAACTCAAAGAGAAGAAACTACAAGAGCAACAGAGAAGAAAAGAGGCAGCGGAGAGACTGAACCTGTTAAAACCTGAAAACTTCATTAAGAGTCTGACAGCTCACATTCATGCAGGTGAGGAACAACTTCACCTGTCGAGCATCTTCAAGTGGAGATGCAGTGATCTTGATTATATATACAGTTATTGTGTTTCTTAAATGAGTTGAATCTGTCTGTAGTGCTGTTGCGGGATGCAGGCTGTGATCTCTTGCTCAGGAGTCTTGATGGGTTGCAGTGGAGGAACCGGATAGAGAATCAAGGTCTTCCTAACAGCATCCGCTGGACACGGCAAGCCCTTCAGGTCACTAGTACCTCAGACTGTTGCTTCTTTCTTAGTCTGTCCATTAGAGGTATAGCAGAGGTGTCAGGCTGCAGTATTACTGTGGCAAGGGCTCATTAATGTCCCAGCAAGTGTTTGTTCTCTGTGTGTGTGTGTGTTGTACACAGCAGACTGAGGATGAGGATAAAAATGGAGTTATTGAAGAAGATCAGGTCCTGATGGTGATCTCCCATAATGAGTTGGAGGACATGGTGATGTCACATAAAACAGTGACCAATCAGTCGGTCAGTCATTATTATATTTTTATTATATCATTATAATATATATATATATATATATATATATATATATATATATATATATATATATATAGTACAGGCCAAAAGTTTGGACACATTACTATTTTTTATGTTTTTGAAAGAAGTTTCTTCTGCTCATCAAGCCTGCATTTATTTGATCAAAAATACAGAAAAAAATGTAATATTGTGATATATTATTACAATTTTAAATAATTGGTTTTCAATTTATTATACTTTAAATTATCATTTATTTCTGTGATGCAAAGCTGAATTTTCAGGATCATTACTCCAGTCTATCACATGATCCTTTAGAAATCATTCTAATATGATGATTCATTATCAAAGTTGGAAACAGTTCTGCTGCTTAATATTTATTCTAGTTTTTTAGGATACTTTGATGAATAAAAAGTAGAAAAATAAAATTAAAATAAAAAAGAAGCAAATGTTTTAAAAATAGAAATCTTTTGTAACAGCAATAAACACTACTGGTCAGTCATTTGGGGTCAGTAATTTTTTTTTCTTTCTTTTTTTGAAATAAATCAATACTTTTATTCAGCAAGGATGTGTTAAATTGATAAAAAGTGATAGTAAAGAAGATTTATATTATTAGAAAATATATATTTTTTATTTTGAATAAATGCAGTTCTTTTTAACCTTTTATTCATCAAATATATTAGGCAGCAGAACTGTGTCCAACACTCATAATAAATCAGAATATTAGAATGATTTCTAAAGGATCATGTGATAGACTGGATGTCACATGTGACACCGAAGACTGGAGTAATGATCCTGAAAATTCAGCTTTGCATCACAGAAATAAATGATAATTTAAAGTATAATAAATTGAAAACCAATTATTTTAAATTATAATAATATATCACAATATTACATTTTTTTTCTTTATTTTTGATCAAATAAATGCAGGCTTGATGAGCAGAAGAAACTTCTTTCAAAAACATAAAAAATAGTAATGTGTCCAAACTTTTGGCCTGTACTGTATATATATATATATATATATATATATGACATAATAATCTCCATCATTCTAGGCTCTTATTGGTGATATGTATGAGGGGGCGGAGTCTCTGCTGGATCATCTATATAAGTACTTGACCAGAACTGCAGGGAAAGTTGTCACAATTCTAGTGACGATCAGTCATCAGCAACGGTAAACACACATCTCTCAAATCAGCTTACATTTAATGTTAAATCTCATAATATGAATGGACGTCTCTAAGTGCATGTGTGTGTGTGTGTGTGTGTGTGTGTGTGTGTGTGTGTGTGTGTGTGTGTGTACACAGATCAGGATCTTGGGGAGAAGATGATTTGGACCTTCACCTCAATCAGCATCATCTGGACACAGAAGAGGTCAGATAAATCCATCATCGCCCTTGTCATTTTTCAGTAATGTATCCTTCCAGTAACCATGCCTTGTTTCTGTGATGGGCAGCTGTTGGTTCACCTCCAGCTCTACTGGAATGTGGCAGTTCACTTCCTGTTTGGCTGGCAGGAAGTGACCGATCATGTGGTTGCACTTACCAAGGCTTTATCTAAGAGACCTTACAAGTGAGTTTTACACAGAAATCACACAAAATAAATCATTCAAAAGCGCTGGGTTTA
Organism: Leuciscus leuciscus; assembly: GCF_965113295.1. NCBI lineage: Eukaryota > Metazoa > Chordata > Actinopteri > Cypriniformes > Leuciscidae > Leuciscus > Leuciscus leuciscus. The sequence continues at coordinate 29,789,974 of NC_138735.1, forward strand.
CTTTTACTTCTGTTTTAGTGTTTTTGCATTTTATCTTTTGGCAATTATTCATGCTTCTTATTAGCTGTTATTAATAAGAATCAAATTAGGGAACTTGTCCAAATCAAATTAGGGAACTAACTGCTGTATAATATTAATTATGAATTGCTTTTAGTGTGTCATTATGCAGAAGACACAATTTCACACAGACTTTTAATCACTCTTAAAGCAAGATCTGATCAAGTGTTATTCCCCAGATGCCGTATAGCTCATACAAGTTTGACTCATGCTTTTTTAGACTCCATCTATGCATGTTTTGTAAGATTCCCCTCTCCGTTAAACATATTTTATTGGACTGTCCTGGGTTTAATACATGTAGAATGCTCTTTTATGAAGTTATTTCACTTAAGGACTTATTTAGTAAGATTATGCCTGAAAAGGTTTTGGAGATTTTTAAGATTTTTTATCATATGTTAATTAATTATTATTATTTTTTTGTATAATATGACGACTTGTGTTTGTTTGCTGGGTTTTATTGTATTTATATGATATTTGTATTTTTGTAATTACATTTTTTGCCATGAAAATAGCCTTAGATGCTGACATGGCATTAAATAAAACAATCTATCTATCTATCTTTCGTCAACAGTAGCTGTCGTGTGTTTGTGTTGTCAGGGCGTTGTGTGGCGCCCCTGATCTGGGCTTCTGCATGGACGGCTCGTGGTCAGCGGGTGTGCGAGTGGACAGAGACGGCCACGGTCTCGCTCAGGTGTGGACACGTCAGATACAGCAGCTGAACCGTGTCAGTCCAGCCATGGCCAAAGCCGTGACGAGCGCCTACCCTTCCCCTTCCCTCCTGCTGAAGGTAACGTGTGTTCAGACCAAGCGGCAGCCTTCCCGTCTCTCTCTTTAAACCAACACTGAAGTGACTTAAACTGCAATTCATCGTCTGACCGCTAGAGGCTGCAAAAGAGAGTCAATCTCATGTTAAAATGCCCAATTTTACAGCAGAAATTTTTTTTACAGCCTGGTACAAAAAGTGATTTTGGTCTATATAGCTAATTTTGTCCTTCATGATAACTGTAAGGGGGTGAATTTTTTTATAACTCATCTGTTTAAATTATATTAAGCCTTAAAATTCTGCCTAATTAAGGGCATGGCCATTTGAGTGACAAGTGGATTGTCACTGATGTCACTCTGCTGTCTGTTAGCGTCACGTCAGCTAATCCCGCCTCTTTGCCCATTGCCATTTATCCGGGAGTGACACTCGGTGATGTGCTGCCAAGATGGCGACGGCCGGCTCCGCCCACTTTGGGCTTCAAAAATGCTCTTCAGAAACCTAAGGGTGACGTCACGGACACTACGTCCATATTTTTTTAGTCTATGGTTCAGACTCACGCTGAACATCATTCTTCATTGGCCCTCATTCTCATCCTCTCCTGCTCCAACAGGCCTATGAGGAGCTGCCGTCTGAGGAGGAGCGGCGCAGACTATTGGCTGATCTCACTGTAGTAGGCGGAGCCAAAGAGAGGCGTGTTGGTCCTGAGCTCGCTGTAGTAGGCGGAGCCAAAGAGAGGAGTGTTGGTCCTGATCTCGCTGTAGTAGGCGGAGCCAAAGAGAGGCGTGTTGGTCCTGAGCTCGCTGGCCGTGTACATCGCCTCCTCACTTCCCAGAATCCTCATCTACTGCTGGATTAGAACCAGTGTGGTCCAACTGTGGAATGAAAAAACTAACTGTGCACTTTATAACCAGCAGACTATAGAAGATTAAACTTCTTCTAAAAGTTTGTGCCTCAAATGAATACATTCATCCTCCAAAATGAACATATTCATTGCTTTGCTATCAATAATACTTGAAAAATGTCACATTAAACGTTTTGTAACATTTCAACGATACTAAAATAACTCTGCCTTGGCTTGTGAGCAAAGCACCATATATCTGCCTAGCACCACAATCTATCATGGGTTCGATTGTTATATAGATTAAATGCGTTCAATGCAACCCTGATTGCACTGTAAATTGCCTGGATAAAAGCATCAGTCACATGACTATGTACATACAGATGCATTCATGTAGGCAGCACAAACACGGTTCAGGATATGTTATGATCAGGAGTTTAATACATGTGAAACATAAAAATCAAAAGGAGTAAATCAGATTCTTCCAAAAACACGTGCAATAATGAAATGAGCTTTTTTATTGTTGTTTTTTTACTGCAAAACAATGTAATCAGTAAGAAAACATGCAAAAAGAGTACAAAATCATTCACTCATCAAATGATGAATCATAATCAGATATTAATAATACGAGAGGGGAGGTTAAACTAATAAATAAAAGTTAAGTGAATAAATACAGAAGGAAGAAAACACAGTCATATCTGAAAATACACAATCTACAGATATGCATTTAGTTGTCATAGTAAGAGCTGTAGCTCTCTGGTATTGAATTACGATAAAATATTGTAACGCTTGATTTAACAGACCAGTTGACAGGCTCAGATATTGATCTACAGCAGTTCAGTCAGCCTGTGCTGGATTTATAGATGCCAGGAAGTTTTTCATGAGGTTTATGATGATGTTCTGAGCCCATCTCTCTGAGTCTGAACGAATAAACACACATGCTGGAGATACTGTACAGCGCCTATATTGAGAATATATTTACAGTGTCATTGAACTAATCTGCTGCCTTTGAGGTTTCAAATAGCTGATGACCAGATTTCAACTAAAAGTAAGGTAAAATAAGATGTTTGGCATGTCTTGATCTACGTTAATATATACGAGAAACGTCTAAAAAAAACGGGTCACATGACTAGCAGCATTGGCACTGGAAATGAGCAAGTTATAAGAAATGTAAACCTTCAACCCCATCCTGAACCCTGTACTTAATTGGAAAAAGAAACTAAGAAAAAGGAGAGTGAGTTTGATTCACTAGATTTCATGACGGTTATAATTCAGTCTAGCGAATGAATTTTGATAGTTTGGCAAGGGAGACGACGCAGGATGAGGTTTTGAGTTGAACAGTGTGTGATGTGTGTATTTAAGGAACAGTTCATATAGCAGTGACAATTATGTCATTTACTCATCCTCATGTTGTTCTGGAAACCCATGTTTTTCTTTTCTTCTGTAGGACACAAAATGAGAAGTTAAATGTTCTTCAAGAAGATCTCATACTAGCATAAGGGCTGCACGATTATAAACAAAATAAGAAAATTATATAATATTTCACTGTAAAATAAAGTATTAGAAAAAATTATTTAATAGTAATAGTTTTATTTTACAGTGCAACTAATATTTATGGTCGTTTTCAAACGTTAAATCATCAAGATTTTAGCGGAGACCTTAAAGCTTCTCTTTTGATGGTTTATAAGCACTTCTCTTTACAATTTTGGGAAGATGGTTGCACATGTAAGCGATCTAAATGCAGCACATTCATGGATGAGACACATAATCTGATCCTGAGCTGAACTCGAGTAAATGAACACAGTGCCACGCTTCACTCTCTGAAACACGCCGCGCATATATTATGTACTAATTGCACTAAGCCTATTAAACCTAATATTGTGAACTGGGTTTTATTTCAACTAATCATGCAGGCCTGCTCATACTCATAAATCATATGAGTTTGGAATAACATGAAGGTGAGTAAACGATGAACTCTCCCTATATTTGCATGTAAAATGTCAGTGTCTCATGTCCAGCGGCAGCGTTTCCTCTTGTATGTCTCGAGATCCGAGGAGAAGTCGTCCGAGTCACTCTCAGAGGCGGAGTCAGGCCAAAGGGAGGTGTGGCCTGTTGGAGTGTAGGAGGGGCCGAGGACGCAGGAACCGGTGTGTTCCGGTTTATACACAGAACTGAGGTCATTTACCGTACGGCCCTCACTGGAAACAGACAGTGGCGGGTCACAACAAGCACAGGAAGCAGAAATATGTGGATTTATAGGGTTAGGAAGGGAGTTGTGGTCAGATGTGGGGGCGGAGCCACAGTAGAGGTCAGAAAGTGAGGAGGGATCGAGGTAACAGGTGACATCCATTATAGAGACTGAGTTCTGATACTGTGCATCATCTGGACATGAAGCAGAATCAGGGTATATAGAAGCTTCAAGGCAGGAGGCAGAATCAAGAGGGTCATCTTTACTGCAGTAAGAACCAGGGTTATCAGAGAAGGAACTAGAAATAAAGACAAGTTCAGTGTCAGAGGGATTGTGGGAAGGAAAGGGGCTTGTGTGTTTGTCAAAGTTGCCGTCCTCTGTTTGTGTGGCTTTGTCCTCGCTGTTGTCTGCGCAGGCGTCTGCGGATCCGAGGGTCAACACCCAGCCCAGCTGGTTAGACAGCAGCAGACGCAGACCCGGCGGGAGTGGAAGCACACGCAGGGCGTCTGCGCAGTTCGGCAGTATTTTGCGCAGCTGTGTACAGCACAGGTACTGTAATGTGGTGGCAGCAGAGTGTGAACGGATCAGTTTCATGCTGCTCTTCGCTGCAGTCGAACACACCATCGGATACAGGCGCTTATTTTGCAAGTGAGTAGCTGCTATTCCTGACAGAACCAAAGGGGATAGATAGAACGATAGATAGACAGACAAACGGATAGAACAACAGAGATAGACAGACGGATAGATAGATAGATAGATAGATAGATAGATAGATAGATAGATAGATAGATAGATAGATGAAAAAGAAAGATTGTAGTTGCAACAGCTGTTTGAGTAAGAAACACATTCATAAAGGAAAGAAAAGAGTGCATGTCTGTCGTACCGATGCAGCGACGGTTCTTGTAGAAGCTCAGGGTGCCGTGCCAGCTGTCCAGATGAACCCCGATGATGGATCCTTGACCGAACCGTGAAGAAAAGTTCACCTTTGACCCCTTATGATGGAGGTGACCTATACCAAGATAAATGTAGATTCAAATACAGAGTTAAAAACCCCACAAAATCCCTCAAATAGAGTCAGAAAACCTGCACTGTTAAACATTTGTGTCGGAAAGAAGTCTCTTCTGCTCACCAAGGCTGCATTTATTTGATAAAAAATATAGTAAAAAGAGTAATATTGTGAAATATTATTTAAAAGAACTGTTTTCTATGTGAATATATAGTAAAGTGTAATTTATTCCTGTGATCAAAGCATCATTACTCCAGTCTTCAGTGTCACATGATCCTTCAGAAATCATTCTAATATGCTGATTTGCTGCACAAGAAACATTTATGATTTTTATCAATATTGAAAAGGAATTCAATTAGACTTATTGAAGTCAAAATATTACTTTTAGTCCATTTAGTCACTATTAAGGGTTAGATCAGGTAGTAATTGGTACAATGCTAAATGTTTTTTTTTACTTATGTATTTTTTTATGCACAAATATGTGCAGGTTTTATGTATTTAAATGAATAATGTTGAATTAACACGTGACCTCTGACCTCACCTGTGTAGGACAGACCCCAGCTGTCCTCATCAGAGCCCAACAGACTGCAGAAACTATGTTTGAACTGATCCAGGTTCACTTCTGATGTCCCGATACCAACCATCTGGCTCATGAAAACACAAGATGCATATTTAAAATAAACTCTTACTAAGACTTTCTAAAACATTTTTATTAATGACATTATTATCAAGAATGTCTTCATAATAATATAGGCATGTAAAGGTGTCTGCTTAGATAATCAGTATTGTAATTTAGTATCTGTGTACATCCAGTCTCCATGGGGCCGTTATGTTAAGACAGTGTCCTAAGATCTAGTATGACCCATTAGCAGTTACTCAAGGCATGGTTAGTCTTACTTTTCAGTATCAAATTAGGCCAATGTACATTTTTATGTAACTGACTTTAAAAAGTTATAAACAGTCTTAAAGAAAGCGGTTTATGCAACTGACAGAGGTGGACAGTAACAAAGTACATTTACTTGAGTTAAGTGCACTTTTTGAGTATCTGTACTTTACTTGAGTATTATTTTTGCTGGAAACTTTTTACTTTAACTTCACAACATTTTGAAAGACAAATATCTTACTTTTTACTCCACTACATTTCTGTCAAGGTCCTTGAGTAGAGAGTAGTAACGTCAGTCCGGGGGTGATTTTGGTTTTAGGGGTTGCATTTTGTTTGGAAATGAAAGTCAGGTTGGCGTCAGAAGAACTTGACGTCTGATTGACGTCAACCCGACTTTCATTTTCAACCACAATACAACTTTGTCCAACGTTGGAGATCAACGTCAATCTGACTTTGGATTCTGAGATCAACCTGATTTTCATTTTCAACATTAGGTTTGGTTCTAAATGCACATTTTGTCATTGTTTTGGAGCACACTAGCTTATAGATAACAGTAACACTAGCTTATAGATAACAGTAACACTAGCTTATAGATAACAGTAACACTAGTTTATAGATAACAGTAACACTAGTTTATAGATAACAGTAACACTAGCTTATAGATAACAGTAACACTAGCTTATAGATAACAGTAACACTAGCTTATAGATAACAGATAACAGTAACAATAGCTTATAGATAACAGATAACAGTAACACTAGCTTATAGATAACAGTAACACTAGCTTATAGATAACAGTAACACTAGCTTATAGATAACAGTAACACTAGCTTATAGATAACAGATAACAGTAACACTAGCTTATAGATAACAGTAACACTAGCTTATAGATAACAGTAACACTAGCTTATAGATAACAGATAACAGTAACACTAGCTTATAGATAACAGTAACACTAGCTTATAGATAACAGATAACAGTAACACTAGCTTATAGATAACAGTAACACTAGCTTACAGATAACAGTAACACTAGCTTACAGATAACAGTAACACTAGCTTATAGATAACAGATAACAGTAACACTAGCTTATAGATAACAGATAACAGTAACACTAGTTTATAGATAACAGTAACACTAGCTTATAGATAACAGTAACACTAGCTTATAGATAACAGTAACACTAGCTTATAGATAATAGATAACAGTAACACTAGCTTATAGATAACAGTAACACTAGCTTATAGATAACAGTAAGGCTAACATATTCATACTAAAAGCCAAAAAAACTTTAAATAGGGCACTATTTGAGGGAACAGCCGTTTGCGTGTCCGAAACCATTGTGGACGTTATTGAGTGACTTATTCAATCTCACATTCAATCCCACGACTGGAACTGTGTTCTGGAAATAAATGTGATATTGATATGAGGGTAGGTATAGATTCAGAGGCATAAGGTACTGTAAGTATTACACACAACAATGCAACAATAATAAAACAATGCATTGACATTTACTTTTTACTTCTGATACTTAAGTGCTTTTAAAAACGAGTACTTCTGTACTTTTACTCAAGTAAGGAAGTCGTGTACTTTGTCCACCTCTGACCACTGAAGCCAGATCTCACCATATCTGTGCCGTAGACCGGTGATGTCATCTTGATTTCCCAGAAGTGTTGCCCGTCAGCGAGAGCCTTTGCGCCCCTGATGCCGGCGGTTCCACAGCTGTACTCCGAGTGGAAGCTCACCGTCCGGTTACAGCAGCTCAGAGACACAGAGGGAGATCTGCCCTCCTCGTCCCAAACCCAATCACATCCTTCACACAATCAGAAACAACATCTCAAACCATAGCCTGTTAACGGTCAGTGCTCCATATGTTTGATCAAAAATAAGGTAAAAACAGTAATATT